>NW_026047610.1:0-81553 GCF_023864345.2 Schistocerca serialis cubense
TTGGTATGTACTAAGGCTTTATAGTGTTTGAAAGAATGTTCTTTCAAGTTCATATAAGAATGTAGCATTTTATTTCCAAGTGTAGTAAATCTTTGTTTTCTCACAGCATGGTGATCGCACTACAAGGCTGCAATTTTTATTTGCCCATCAAGTGGGCTTTTGGTGGAAATGACACACCACCAGCAGCATGTTGTCCACGAGAGGGGGGTGTGGAAGGGGGGGGGGGGGGGGGCGAGCGTAAGAGGACAAGTTGTTCTTCTGTTGGTATGTACTAAGGCTTTATAGTGTTTGAAAGAATGTTCTTCCAAGTTCATATAAGAATGTTGCATTTTATTACCAAAGTGTAGTAAATCTTTGTTTTCTCACAGCAGGGTGATCGCACTACAAGGCTGCAATTTTTATTTGCCCATCAAGTGGGCTTTTGGTTGAAATGACACACCACCAGCAGCATGTTGTCACGAGAGGGTGGTGTGGAAGGGGGGGGGTGGGGGCGAGCGTTAGAGGACAAGTTGTTCTTCTGTTGGTGTGTACTAAGGCTTTATAGTGTTTCAAGAATGTTATTTCAAGTTCATATAAGAATGTAGCATTTTATTTCCAAAGTGTAGTAAATCTTTGTTTTCTCACAGCAGGGTGATCGCACTACAAGGCTGCAATTTTTATTTGCCCATCAAGTGGGCTTTTGGTGGAAATGACACACCACCAGCAGCATGTTGTCCACGAGAGGGTGGTGTGGAGAGGGGGGAGGGGGGCGGGGCGAGCGTTAGAGGACAAGTTGTTCTTCTGTTGGTATGTACTAAGGCTTTATAGTGTTTGAAGAATGTTCTTTCAAGTTCATATAAGAATGTAGCATTTTATTCCAAAGTGTAGTAAATCTTTGTTTTCTCACAGCAGGGTGATCGCACTACAAGGCTGCAATTTTTATTTGCCCATCAAGTGGGCTTTTGGTGGAAATGACATACCACCAGCAGCATGTTGTCCACGAGAGGGTGGTGTGGAAGGGGGGGGGGGGGGCGAGCGTTAGAGACAAGTTGTTCTTCTGTTGGTATGTACTAAGGCTTTATAGTGTTTCAAGAATGTTCTTTCAAGTTCATATAAGAATGTAGCATTTTATTTCCAACGTGTAGTAAATCTTTGTTTTCTCACAGCAGGGTGATCGCACTACAAGGCTGCAATTTTTATTTGTCCATCAAGTGGGCTTTTGTGGAAATGACACACCACCAGCAGCATGTTGTCCACGAGAGGGTGGTGTGGAAGGGGGGGGGGGGGGTGGGCGCGAGCGTTAGAGGACAAGTTGTTCTTCTGTTGCTATGTACTAAGGCTTTATAGTGTTTGAAAGAATGTTCTTTCAAGTTCATATAGGAATGTAGCATTTTATTTCAAAGTGTAGTAAATCTTTGTTTTCTCACAGCATGGTGATCGCACTACAAGCTGCAATTTTTATTTGCCCATCAAGTGGGCTTTTGGTGGAAATGACACACCACCAGCAGCATGTTGTCCACGAGAGGGTGGTGTGGAAGGGGGGGGGGGGGGTTGGGGGCGAGCGTTAGAGGACAAGTTGTTCTTCTGTTGGTATGTACTAAGGCTTTATAGTGTTTGAAAAATGTTCTTTCAAGTTCATATAAGAATGTAGCATTTTATTTCCAAAGTGTAGTAAATCTTTGTTTTCTCACAGCAGGGTGATCGCACTACAAGGCTGCAATTTTTATTTGCCCATCAAGTGGGCTTTTGGTGGAAATGAACACACCACCAGCAGCATGTTGTCCACGAGAGGGTGGTGTGGAGAGGGGGGGGGGGGGCGGGGCGAGCGTTAGAGGACAAGTTGTTCTTCTGTTGGTATGTACTAAGGCTTTATAGTGTTTGAAGAATGTTCTTTCAAGTTCATATAAGAATGTAGCATTTTATTTCCAAAGTGTAGTAAATCTTTGTTTTCTCACAGCAGGGTGATCACACTACAAGGCTGCAATTTTTATTTGCCCATCAAGGGGGGTTTTGGTGGAAATGACACACCACCAGCAGCATGTTGTCCACGACAGGGTGGTGTGGAGAGGGGCAGGGGTGGCGGGGCGAGCGTTAGAGGACAAGTTGTTCTTCTGTTGGTATGTACTAAGGCTTTATAGTGTTTGAAAGAATGTTCTTTCAAGTTCATATAAGAATGTAGCATTTTATTTCCAAAGTGTAGTAAATCTTTGTTTTCTCACAGCAGGGTGATCGCACTACAAGGCTGCAATTTTTTATTTGCCCATCAAGTGGGCTTTTGGTGGAAATGACACACCACCAGCAGCATGTTGTCCACGAGAGGGTGGTGTGGAAGGGGGGGTGGGTGGGGGCGAGCGTTAGAGGACAAGTTGTTCTTCTGTTGGTATGTACTAAGGCTTTATAGTGTTTGAAAGAATGTTCTTTCAAGTTCATATAAGAATGTAGCCATTTTATTTCCAAAGTGTAGTAAATCTTTGTTTTCTCACAGCAGGGTGATCGCACTACAAGCTGCAATTTTTATTTGCCCATCAAGTGGGCTTTTGGTGGAAATGACACACCACCAGCAGCATGTTGTCCACGAGAGGGTGGTGTGAAGGGGGGGGGGAGGGTGGGGGCGAGCGTTAGAGGACAAGTTGTTCTTCTGTTGGTATGTACTAAGGCTTTATAGTGTTTGAAAGAATGTTCTTTCAAGTTCATATAAGAATGTAGCATTTTATTTCCAAAGTGTAGTAAATCTTTGTTTTCTCACAGCATGGTGATCGCACTACAAGGCTACAATTTTTATTTGCCCATCAAGTGGGCTTTTGGTGGAAATGACACACCACCAGCAGCATGTTGTCCACGAGAGGGTGGTGTGGAAGGGGGGGGGGGGGGGGTGGGGGCGAGCGTTAGAGGACAAGTTGTTCTTCTGTTGGTATGTACTAAGGCTTTATAGTGTTTCAAGAATGTTCTTTCAAGTTCATATAAGAATGTAGCATTTTATTTCCAAAGTGTAGTAAATCTTTGTTTTCTCACAGCAGCATGATCGCACTACAAGGCTGCAATTTTTATTTGCCCATCAAGTGGGCTTTGGTGGAAATGACACACCACCAGCAGCATGTTGTCCACGAAAGGGTGGTGTGGAAGGGGGGGGGGGGGTGGGGGCGAGCGTTAGAGGACAAGTTGTTCTTCTGTTGGTATGTACTAAGGCTTTATAGTGTTTCAAGAATGTTCTTTCAAGTTCATTTAAGAATGTAGCATTTTATTTCCAAAGTGTAGTAAATCTTTGTTTTCTCACAGCAGGGTGATTGCACTACAAGGCTGCAATTTTTATTTGCCCATCAAGTGGGCTTTTGGTGGAAATGACACACCACCAGCAGCATGTTGTCCACGAGAGGGTGGTGTGGAAGGGTGTGGGGGGTGGGGGCGAGTGTTAGAGGACAAGTTGTTCTTCTGTTGGTATGTACTAAGGCTTTATAGTGTTTGAAGAATGTTCTTTCAAGTTCATATATGAATGTAGCATTTTATTTCCAAAGTGTAGTAAATCTTTGTTTTCTCACAGCAGGGTGATCGCACTACAAGGCTGCAATTTTTATTTGCCCATCAAGTGGGCTTTTGGTGGAAATGACACACCACCAGCAGCATGTTGTCCACGAGAGGGTGGTGTGGAAGGGGGGGGGGGGGGCGAGCGTTAGAGGACAAGTTGTTCTTCTGTTGGTATGTACTAAGGCTTTATAGTGTTTCAAGAATGTTCTTTCAAGTTCATATAAGAATGTAGCATTTTATTTCCAAAGTGTAGTAAATCTTTGTTTTCTCACAGCATGGTGATCGCACTACAAGGCTGCAATTTTTATTTGCCCATCAAGTGGGCTTTTGGTGGAAATGACAGACCACCAGCAGCATGTTGTCCACGAGAGGGTGGTGTGGAAGGGGGGGGGGGGGCGAGCGTAAGAGGACAAGTTGTTCTTCTGTTGGTATGTACTAAGGCTTTTATAGTGTTTGAAAGAATGTTCTTTCAAGTTCATATAAGAATGTAGCATTTTATTTCCAAAGTGTAGTAAATCTTTGTTTTCTCACAGCAGGGTGATCGCACTACAAGGCTGCAATTTTTATTTGCCATCAAGTGGGCTTTTGGTGGAAATGACACACCACCAGCAGCATGTTGTCCACGAGAGAGGGTGGTGCGGAGAGGGGGGAGGGGGGCGGGGCGAGCGTTAGAGGACAAGTTGTTCTTCTGTTGGAATGTACTAAGGCTTTATAGTGTTTGAAAGAATGTTCTTTCAAGTTCATATAAGAATGTAGCATTTTATTTCCAAAGTGTAGTAAATCTTTGTTTTCTCACAGCAGGGTGATCACACTACAAGGCTGCAATTTTTATTTGCCCATCAAGGGGGGTTTTGGTGGAAATGACACACCACCAGCAGCATGTTGTCCACGACAGGGTGGTGTGGAGAGTGGAAGGGGGGGGCGGGGCGAGCGTTAGAGGACAAGTTGTTCTTCTGTTGGAATGTACTAAGGCTTTATAGTGTTTGAAAGAATGTTCTTTCAAGTTCATATAAGAATGTAGCATTTTATTTCCAAAGTGTAGTAAATCTTTGTTTTCTCACAGCAGGGTGATCGCACTACAAGGCTGCAATTTTATTTGCCCATCAAGTGGGCTTTTGGTGGAAATGACACACCTCCAGCAGCATGTTGTCCACGAGAGGGTGGTGTGGAAGGGGGGGTGGGTGGGGGCGAGCGTTAGAGGACAAGTTGTTCTTTTGTGGTATGTACTAAGGCTTTATAGTGTTTTGAAAGAATGTTCTTTCAAGTTCATATAAGAATGTAGCATTTTATTTCCAAAGTGTAGTAAATCTTTGTTTTCTCACAGCATGGTGATCCGCACTACAAGGCTGCAATTTTTATTTGCCCATCAAGTGGGCTTTTGGTGGAAATGACAGACCACCAGCAGCATGTTGTCCACGAGAGGGTGGTGTGGAAGGGGGGGGGGGGGGGAGGGTGGGGGCGAGCGTTAGAGGACAAGTTGTTCTTCTGTTAGTATGTACTAAGGGGGGCTTTATAGTGTTTGAAAGAATGTTCTTTCAAGTTCATATAAGAATGTAGCATTTTATTTCCAAAGTGTAGTAAATCTTTGTTTTCTCACAGCATGGTGATCGCACTACAAGGCTACAATTTTTATTTGCCATCAAGTGGGCTTTTGGTGAAATGACACACCACCAGCAGCATGTTGTCCACGAGAGGGTGGTGTGGAAGGGGGGGGGGGGGTGGGGGCGAGCGTTAGAGGACAAGTTGTTCTTCTGTTGGTATGTACTAAGGCTTTATAGTGTTTCAAGAATGTTCTTTCAAGTTCATATAAGAATGTAGCATTTTATTTCCAAAGTGTAGTAAATCTTTGTTTTCTCACAGCAGGGTGATCGCACTACAAGGCTGCAATTTTTATTTGCCCATCAAGTGGGCTTTTGGTGGAAATGACACACCACCACCAGCATGTTGTCCACGAGAGGGTGGTGTGGAAGGGGGGGGGGGGGGGGGGCGAGCGTTAGAGGACAAGTTGATCTTCTGTTGGTATGTACTAAGGCTTTATAGTGTTTCAAGAATGTTCTTTCAAGTTCATTTAAGAATGTAGCATTTTATTTCCAAAGTGTAGTAAATCTTTGTTTTCTCACAGCAGGGTGATCGCACTACAAGGCTGCCATTTTTATTTGCCCATCAAGTGGGCTTTTGGTGGAAATGACACACCACCAGCAGCATGTTGTCCACGAGAGGGTGGTGTGGAAGGGGGTGGGGGGGTGGGGGCGAGTGTTAGAGGACAAGTTGTTCTTCTGTTGGTATGTACTAAGGCTTTATAGTGTTTGAAGAATGTTCTTTCAAGTTCATATAAGAATGTAGCATTTTATTTCCAAAGTGTAGTAAATCTTTGTTTTCTCACAGCAGGGTGATCGCACTACAAGGCTGCAATTTTTATTTGCCCATCAAGTGGGCTTTTGGTGGAAATGACACACCACCAGCAGCATGTTGTCCACGAGAGGGTGGTGTGGAAGGGGGGGGGGGGGGGGGCGAGCGTTAGAGGACAAGTTGTTCTTCTGTTGGTATGTACTAAGGCTTTATAGTGTTTCAAGAATGTTCTTTCAAGTTCATATAAGAATGTAGCATTTTATTTCCAAAGTGTAGTAAATCTTTGTTTTCTCACAGCATGGTGATCGCACTACAAGGCTGCAATTTTTATTTGCCCATCAAGTGGGCTTTTGGTGGAAATGACAGACCACCAGCAGCATGTTGTCCACGAGAGGGTGGTGTGGAAGGGGGGGGGGGGGGGTGGGGGCGAGCGTAAGAGGACAAGTTGTTCTTCTGTTGGTATGTACTAAGGCTTTATAGTGTTTGAAAGAATGTTCTTTCAAGTTCATATAAGAATGTAGCGTTTTATTTCCAAAGTGTAGTAAATCTTTGTTTTCTCACAGCAGGGTGATCGCACTACAAGGCTGCAATTTTTATTTGCCCATCAAGTGGGCTTTTGGTGGAAATGACACACCACCAGCAGCATGTTGTCCACGAGAGGGTGGTGCGGAGAGGGGGGAGGGGGGCGGGACGAGCGTTAGAGGACAAGTTGTTCTTCTGTTGGTATGTACTAAGGCTTTATAGTGTTTGAAAAAATGTTCTTTCAAGGTTATATAAGAATGTAGCATTTTATTTCCAAAGTGTAGTAAATCTTTGTTTTCTCACAGCATGGTGATCGCACTACAAGGCTGCAATTTTTATTTGCCCATCAAGTGGGCTTTTGGTGGAAATGACACACCACCAGCAGCATGTTGTCCACGAGAGGGTGGTGTGGAAGGGGGGGGGGGGGGGTGGGGGCGAGCGTAAGAGGACAAGTTGTTCTTCTGTTGGTATGTACTAAGGCTTTATAGTGTTTGAAAGAATGTTCTTTCAAGTTCATATAAGAATGTAGCATTTTATTTCCAAAGTGTAGTAAATCTTTGTTTTCTCACAGCAGGGTGATCGCACTACAAGGCTGCAATTTTTATTTGCCCATCAAGTGGGCTTTTGGTGGAAATGACAGACCACCAGCAGCATGTTGTCCACGAGAGGGTGGTGTGGAAGGGGGGGGGGGGGGAGGGTGGGGGCGAGCGTTAGAGGACAAGTTGTTCTTCTGTTAGTATGTACTAAGGCTTTATAGTGTTTGAAAGAATGTTCTTTCAAGTTCATATAAGAATGTAGCATTTTATTTCCAAAGTGTAGTAAATCTTTGTTTTCTCACAGCATGGTGATCGCACTACAAGGCTACAATTTTTATTTGCCCATCAAGTGGGCTTTTGGTGGAAATGACACACCACCAGCAGCATGTTGTCCACGAGAGGGTGGTGTGGAAGGGGGGGGGGGGGTGGGGGCGAGCGTTAGAGGACAAGTTGTTCTTCTGTTGGTATGTACTAAGGCTTTATAGTGTTTCAAGAATGTTCTTTCAAGTTCATATAAGAATGTAGCATTTTATTTCCAAAGTGTAGTAAATCTTTGTTTTCTCACAGCAGGGTGATCGCACTACAAGGCTGCAATTTTTATTTGCCCATCAAGTGGGCTTTTGGTGGAAATGACACACCACCACCAGCATGTTGTCCACGAGAGGGTGGTGTGGAAGGGGGGGGGGGGGGGGGGGGGGCGAGCGTTAGAGGACAAGTTGATCTTCTGTTGGTATGTACTAAGGCTTTATAGTGTTTCAAGAATGTTCTTTCAAGTTCATTTAAGAATGTAGCATTTTATTTCCAAAGTGTAGTAAATCTTTGTTTTCTCACAGCAGGGTGATCGCACTACAAGGCTGCCATTTTTATTTGCCCATCAAGTGGGCTTTTGGTGGAAATGACACACCACCAGCAGCATGTTGTCCACGAGAGGGTGGTGTGGAAGGGGGTGGGGGGGTGGGGGCGAGTGTTAGAGGACAAGTTGTTCTTCTGTTGGTATGTACTAAGGCTTTATAGTGTTTGAAGAATGTTCTTTCAAGTTCATATAAGAATGTAGCATTTTATTTCCAAAGTGTAGTAAATCTTTGTTTTCTCACAGCAGGGTGATCGCACTACAAGGCTGCAATTTTTATTTGCCCATCAAGTGGGCTTTTGGTGGAAATGACACACCACCAGCAGCATGTTGTCCACGAGAGGGTGGTGTGGAAGGGGGGGGGGGGGGGGGGGCGAGCGTTAGAGGACAAGTTGTTCTTCTGTTGGTATGTACTAAGGCTTTATAGTGTTTCAAGAATGTTCTTTCAAGTTCATATAAGAATGTAGCATTTTATTTCCAAAGTGTAGTAAATCTTTGTTTTCTCACAGCATGGTGATCGCACTACAAGGCTGCAATTTTTATTTGCCCATCAAGTGGGCTTTTGGTGGAAATGACAGACCACCAGCAGCATGTTGTCCACGAGAGGGTGGTGTGGAAGGGGGGGGGGGGGGGTGGGGGCGAGCGTAAGAGGACAAGTTGTTCTTCTGTTGGTATGTACTAAGGCTTTATAGTGTTTGAAAGAATGTTCTTTCAAGTTCATATAAGAATGTAGCGTTTTATTTCCAAAGTGTAGTAAATCTTTGTTTTCTCACAGCAGGGTGATCGCACTACAAGGCTGCAATTTTTATTTGCCCATCAAGTGGGCTTTTGGTGGAAATGACACACCACCAGCAGCATGTTGTCCACGAGAGGGTGGTGCGGAGAGGGGGGAGGGGGGCGGGACGAGCGTTAGAGGACAAGTTGTTCTTCTGTTGGTATGTACTAAGGCTTTATAGTGTTTGAAAAAATGTTCTTTCAAGGTTATATAAGAATGTAGCATTTTATTTCCAAAGTGTAGTAAATCTTTGTTTTCTCACAGCATGGTGATCGCACTACAAGGCTGCAATTTTTATTTGCCCATCAAGTGGGCTTTTGGTGGAAATGACACACCACCAGCAGCATGTTGTCCACGAGAGGGTGGTGTGGAAGGGGGGGGGGGGGGGGTGGGGGCGAGCGTAAGAGGACAAGTTGTTCTTCTGTTGGTATGTACTAAGGCTTTATAGTGTTTGAAAGAATGTTCTTTCAAGTTCATATAAGAATGTAGCATTTTATTTCCAAAGTGTAGTAAATCTTTGTTTTCTCACAGCAGGGTGATCGCACTACAAGGCTGCAATTTTTATTTGCCCATCAAGTGGGCTTTTGGTGGAAATGACACACCACCAGCAGCATGTTGTCCACGAGAGGGTGGTGTGGAAGGGGGGGGGGTGGGGGGCGAGCGTTAGAGGACAAGTAGTTCTTCTGTTGGTATGTACTAAGGCTTTATAGTGTTTCAAGAATGTTCTTTCAAGTTCATATAAGAATGTAGCATTTTATTTCCAAAGTGTAGTAAATCTTTGTTTTCTCACAGCAGGGTGATCGCACTACAAGGCTGCAATTTTTATTTGCCCATCAAGTGGGCTTTTGGTGGAAATGACACACCACCAGCAGCATGTTGTCCACGAGAGGGTGGTGTGGAGAGGGGGGAGGGGGGCGGGGCGAGCGTTAGAGGACAAGTTGTTCTTCTGTTGGTATGTACTAAGGCTTTATAGTGTTTGAAGAATGTTCTTTCAAGTTCATATAAGAATGTAGCATTTTATTTCCAAAGTGTAGTAAATCTTTGTTTTCTCACAGCAGGGTGATCGCACTACAAGGCTGCAATTTTTATTTGCCCATCAAGTGGGCTTTTGGTGGAAATGACACACCACCAGCAGCATGTTGTCCACGAGAGGTTGGTGTGGAAGGGGGGGGGGGGGGGGGGCGAGCGTTAGAGGACAAGTTGTTCTTCTGTTGGTATGTACTAAGGCTTTATAGTGTTTCAAGAATGTTCTTTCAAGTTCATATAAGAATGTAGCATTTTATTTCCAAAGTGTAGTAAATCTTTGTTTTCTCACAGCAGGGTGATCGCACTACAAGGCTGCTATTTTTATTTGCCCATCAAGTGGGCTTTTGGTGGAAATGACACACCACCAGCAGCATGTTGTCCACGAGAGGGTGGTGTGGAAGGGGGGGGGGGGTGGGCGGGAGCGTTAGAGGACAAGTTGTTCTTCTGTTGCTATGTACTAAGGCTTTATAGTGTTTGAAAGAATGTTCTTTCAAGTTCATATAGGAATGTAGCATTATATTTCCAAAGTGTAGTAAATCTTTGTTTTCTCACAGCATGGTGATCGCACTACAAGGCTGCAATTTTTATTTGCCCATCAAGTGGGCTTTTGGTGGAAATGACACACCACCAGCAGCATGTTGTCCACGAGAGGGTGGTGTGGAAGGGGGGGGGGGGGTTGGGGGCGAGCGTTAGAGGACAAGTTGTTCTTCTGTTGGTATGTACTAAGGCTTTATAGTGTTTGAAAAAATGTTCTTTCAAGTTCATATAAGAATGTAGCATTTTATTTGCAAAGTGTAGTAAATCTTTTTTTTCTCACAGCAGGGTGATCGCACTACAAGGCTGCAATTTTTATTTGCCCATCAAGTGGGCTTTTGATGGAAATGACACACCACCAGCAGCATGTTGTCCACGAGAGGGTGGTGTGGAGAGGGGGGGGGGGGCGGGGCGAGCGTTAGAGGACAAGTTGTTCTTCTGTTGGTATGTACTAAGGCTTTATAGTGTTTGAAGAATGTTCTTTCAAGTTCATATAAGAATGTAGCATTTTATTTCCAAAGTGTAGTAAATCTTTGTTTTCTCACAGCAGGGTGATCACACTACAAGGCTGCAATTTTTATTTGCCCATCAAGGGGGGTTTTGGTGGAAATGACACACCACCAGCAGCATGTTGTCCACGACAGGGTGGTGTGGAGAGGGGCAAGGGGGGGCGGGGCGAGCGTTAGAGGACAAGTTGTTCTTCTGTTGGTATGTACTAAGGCTTTATAGTGTTTGAAAGAATGTTCTTTCAAGTTCATATAAGAATGTAGCATTTTATTTCCAAAGTGTAGTAAATCTTTGTTTTCTCACAGCAGGGTGATCGCACTACAAGGCTGCAATTTTTATTTGCCCATCAAGTGGGCTTTTGGTGGAAATGACACACCACCAGCAGCATGTTGTCCACGAGAGGGTGGTGTGGAAGGGGGGGTGGGTGGGGGCGAGCGTTAGAGGACAAGTTGTTCTTCTGTTGGTATGTACTAAGGCTTTATTATGTTTGAAAGAATGTTCTTTCAAGTTCATATAAGAATGTAGCATTTTATTTCCAAAGTGTAGTAAATCTTTGTTTTCTCACAGCAGGGTGATCGCACTACAAGGCTGCAATTTTTATTTGCCCATCAAGTGGGCTTTTGGTGGAAATGACACACCACCAGCAGCATGCTGTCAACGAGAGTGTGGTGTGGAAGGGGGGGGGGGGTGGCGAGCGTTAGAGGACAAGTTGTTCTTCTGTTGGTATGTACTAAGGCTTTATAGTGTTTCAAGAATGTTCTTTCAAGTTCATATAAGAATGTAGCATTTTATTTCCAAAGTGTAGTAAATCTTTGTTTTCTCACAGCAGGGTGATCGCACTACAAGGCTGCAATTTTTATTTGCCCATCAAGTGGGCTTTTGGTGGAAATGACACACCACCAGCAGCATGTTGTCCACGAGAGGGTGGTGCGGAGAGGGGGGAGGGGGGCGAGGCGAGCGTTAGAGGACAAGTTGTTCTTCTGTTGGTATGTACTAAGGCTTTATAGTGTTTCAAGAAGGTTCTTTCAAGTTCATATAAGAATGTAGCATTTTATTTCCAAAGTGTAGTAAATCTTTGTTTTCTCACCGCATGGTGATCGCACTACAAGGCTGCAATTTTTATTTGCCCATCAAGTGGGCTTTTGGTGGAAATGACACACCACCAGCAGCATGTTGTCCACGAGAGGGTGGTGTGGAGAGGGGGGAGGGGGGCGGGGCGAGCGTTAGAGGACAAGTTGTTCTTCTGTTGGTATGTACTAAGGCTTTATAGTGTTTGAAGAATGTTCTTTCAAGTTCATATAAGAATGTAGCATTTTATTTCCAAAGTGTAGTAAATCTTTGTTTTCTCACAGCAGGGTGATCACACTACAAGGCTGCAATTTTTATTTGCCCATCAAGTGGGCTTTTGATGGAAATGACACACCACCAGCAGCATGTTGTCCACGAGAGGGTGGTGTGGAGAGGGGGGGGGGGGGGCGGGGCGAGCGTTAGAGGACAAGTTGTTCTTCTGTTGGTATGTACTAAGGCTTTATAGTGTTTGAAGAATGTTCTTTAAAGTTCATATAAGAATGTAGCATTTTATTTCCAAAGTGTAGTAAATCTTTGTTTTCTCACAGCAGGGTGATCACACTACAAGGCTGCAATTTTTATTTGCCCATCAAGGGGGGTTTTGGTGGAAATGACACACCACCAGCAGCATGTTGTCCACGACAGGGTGGTGTGGAGAGGGGCAGGGGGGGGGCGGGGCGAGCGTTAGAGGACAAGTTGTTCTTCTGTTGGAATGTACTAAGGCTTTATAGTGTTTGAAAGAATGTTCTTTCAAGTTCATATAAGAATGTAGCATTTTATTTCCAAAGTGTAGTAAATCTTTGTTTTCTCACAGCAGGGTGATCGCACTACAAGGCTGCAATTTTTATTTGCCCATCAAGTGGGCTTTTGGTGGAAATGACACACCTCCAGCAGCATGTTGTCCACGAGAGGGTGGTGTGGAAGGGGGGGTGGGTGGGGGCGAGCGTTAGAGGACAAGTTGTTCTTCTGTTGGTATGTACTAAGGCTTTATAGTGTTTGAAAGAATGTTCTTTCAAGTTCATATAAGAATGTAGCATTTTATTTCCAAAGTGTAGTAAATCTTTGTTTTCTCACAGCATGGTGATCGCACTACAAGGCTACTATTTTTATTTGCCCATCAAGTGGGCTTTTGGTGGAAATGACACACCACCAGCAGCATGTTGTCCACGAGAGGGTGGTGTGGAAGGGGGGGGGGGGGTGGGGGCGAGCGTTAGAGGACAAGTTGTTCTTCTGTTGGTATGTACTAAGGCTTTATAGTGTTTCAAGAATGTTCTTTCAAGTTCATATAAGAATGTAGCATTTTATTTCCAAAGTGTAGTAAATCTTTGTTTTCTCACAGCAGGGGTGATCGCACTACAAGGCTGCAATTTTTATTTGCCCATCAAGTGGGCTTTTGGTGGAAATGACACACCACCAGCAGCATGTTGTCCACGAGAGGGTGGTGTGGTAGGGGGGGGGGGGGGGGGGCGAGCGTAAGAGGACAAGTTGTTCTTCTGTTGGTATGTACTAAGGCTTTATAGTGTTAGAAAGAATGTTCTTTCAAGTTCATATAAGAATGTAGCGTTTTATTTCCAAAGTGTAGTAAATCTTTGTTTTCTCACAGCAGGGTGATCGCACTACAAGGCTGCAATTTTTATTTGCCCATCAAGTGGGCTTTTGGTGGAAATGACACACCACCAGCAGCATGTTGTCCACGAGAGGGTGGTGCGGAGAGGGGGGAGGGGGGCGGGGCGAGCGTTAGAGGACAAGTTGTTCTTCTGTTGGTATGTACTAAGGCTTTATAGTGTTTCAAAAACGTTCTTTCAAGTTCATATAAGAATGTAGCATTTTATTTCCAAAGTGTAGTAAATCTTTGTTTTCTCACAGCATGGTGATCGCACTACAAGGCTGCAATTTTTATTTGCCCATCAAGTGGGCTTTTGGTGGAAATGACACACCACCAGCAGCATGTTGTCCGCGAGAGGGTGGTGTGGAAGGGGGGGGGGGGGGGTGGGGGCGAGCGTAAGAGGACAAGTTGTTCTTCTGTTGGTATGTACTAAGGCTTTATAGTGTTTGAAAGAATGTTCTTTCAAGTTCATATAAGAATGTAGCATTTTATTTCCAAAGTGTAGTAAATCTTTGTTTTCTCACAGCAGGGTGATCGCACTACAAGGCTGCTATTTTTATTTGCCCATCAAGGGGGGTTTTGGTGGAAATGACACACCACCAGCAGCATGTTGTCCACGACAGGGTGGTGTGGAGAGGGGCAGGAGGGGGCGGGGCGAGCGTTAGAGGACAAGTTGTTCTTCTGTTGGTATGTACTAAGGCTTTATAGTGTTTGAAAGAATGTTCTTTCAAGTTCATATAAGAATGTAGCATTTTATTTCCAAAGTGTAGTAAATCTTTGTTTTCTCACAGCAGGGTGATCGCACTACAAGGCTGCAATTTTTATTTGCCCATCAAGTGGGCTTTTGGTGGAAATGACACACCACCAGCAGCATGTTGTCCACGAGAGGGTGGTGTGGAAGGGGGGGTGGGTGGCGGCGAGCGTTAGAGGACAAGTTGTTCTTCTGTTGGTATGTACTAAGGCTTTATAGTGTTTGAAAGAATGTTCTTTCAAGTTCATATAAGAATGTAGCATTTTATTTCCAAAGTGTAGTAAATCTTTGTTTTCTCACAGCAGGGTGATCGCACTACAAGGCTGCAATTTTTATTTGCCCATCAAGTGGGCTTTTGGTGGAAATGACACACCACCAGCAGCATGTTGTCCACGAGAGGGTGGTGTGGAAGGGGGGGGGGGAGGGGGGGGCGAGCGTTTGAGGACAAGTTGTTCTTCTGTTGGTATGTACTAAGGCTTTATAGTGTTTGAAAGAATGTTCTTTCAAGTTCATATAAGAATGTAGCATTTTATTTCCAAAGTGTAGTAAATCTTTGTTTTCTCACAGCATGGTGATCGCACTACAAGGCTACAATTTTTATTTGCCCATCAAGTGGGCTTTTGGTGGAAATGACACACCACCAGCAGCATGTTGTCCACGAGAGGGTGGTGTTGAAGGGGGGGGGGGGGGGGGTGGGGGCGAGCGTTAGAGGACAAGTTGTTCTTCTGTTGGTATGTACTAAGGCTTTATAGTGTTTGAAAGAATGTTCTTTCAAGTTCATATAAGAATGTAGCATTTTATTTCCAAAGTGTAGTAAATCTTTTTCTTTCTCACAGCAGGGTGATCGCACTACAAGGCTGCAATTTTTATTTGCCCATCAAGTGGGCTTTTGGTTGAAATGACACACCACCAGCAGCATGTTGTCCACGAGAGGGTGGTGTGGAGAGGGGGGAGGGGGGCGGGGCGAGCGTTAGAGGACAAGTTGTTCTTCTGTTGGTATGTACTAAGGCTTTATAGTGTTTGAAGAATGTTCTTTCAAGTTCATATAAGAATGTAGCATTTTATTTCCAAAGTGTAGTAAATCTTTGTTTTCTCACAGCAGGGTGATCGCACTACAAGGCTGCAATTTTTATTTGCCCATCAAGTGGGCTTTTGGTGGAAATGACACACCACCAGCAGCATGTTGTCCACGAGAGGGTGGTGTGGAAGGGGGGGGGGGTCGAGCGTTAGAGGACAAGTTGTTCTTCTGTTGGTATGTACTAAGGCTTTATAGTGTTTCAAGAATGTTCTTTCAAGTTCATATAAGAATGTAGCATTTTATTTCCAAAGTGTAGTAAATCTTTGTTTTCTCACAGCAGGGTGATCGCACTACAAGGCTGCTATTTTTATGTGCCCATCAAGTGGGCTTTTGGTGGAAATGACACACCACCAGCAGCATGTTGTCCACGAGAGGGTGGTGTGGAGAGGGGGGAGGGGGGCGGGGCGAGCGTTAGAGGACAAGTTGTTCTTCTGTTGGTATGTACTAAGGCTTTATAGTGTTTGAAGAATGTTCTTTCAAGTTCATATAAGAATGTAGCATTTTATTTCCAAAGTGTAGTAAATTTTTGTTTTCTCACAGCAGGGTGATCGCACTACAAGGCTGCAATTTTTATTTGCCCATCAAGTGGGCTTTTAGTGGAAATGACACACCACCAGCAGCATGTTGTCCACGAGAGTGTGGTGTGGAAGGGGGGGGGGGGGGGCGGGGCGAGCGTTAGAAGACAAGTTGTTCTTCTGTTGGTATGTACTAAGGCTTTATAGTGTTTGAAGAATGTTCTTTCAAGTTCATATAAGAATGTAGCATTTTATTTCCAAAGTGTAGTAAATCTTTGTTTTCTCACAGCAGGGTGATCGCACTACAAGGCTGCAATTTTTATTTGCCCATCAAGTGGGCTTTTGGTGGAAATGACACACCACCAGCAGCATGTTGTCCACGAGAGGGTGGTGTGGGGAGGGGGGAGGGGGGCGGGGCGAGCGTTACAGGACAAGTTGTTCTTCTGTTGGTATGTACTAAGGCTTTATAGTGTTTCAAGAATGTTCTTTCAAGTTCATATAAGAATGTAGCATTTTATTTCCAAAGTGTAGTAAATCTTTGTTTTCTCACAGCAGGGTGATCGCACTACAAGGCTGCAATTTTTATTTGCCCATCAAGTGGGCTTTTGGTGGAAATGACACACCACCAGCAGCATGTTGTCCACGAGAGGGTGGTGTGGAGAGGGGGGAGGGGGGCGGGGCGAGCGTTAGAGGACAAGTTGTTCTTCTGTTGGTATGTACTAAGGCTTTATAGTGTTTCAAGAATGTTCTTTCAAGTTCATATAAGAATGTAGCATTTTATTTCCAAAGTGTAGTAAATCTTTTTTTTCTCACAGCAGGGTGATCGCACCACAAGGCTGCAATTTTTATTTGCCCATCAAGTGGGCTTTTGATGGAAATGACACACCACCAGCAGCATGTTGTCCACGAGAGGGTGGTGTGGAGAGGGGGGGGGGGGGGGCGGTTCGAGCGTTAGAGGACAAGTTGTTCTTCTGTTGGTATGTACTAAGGCTTTATAGTGTTTGAAGAACGTTCTTTCAAGTTCATATAAGAATGTAGCATTTTATTTCCAAAGTGTAGTAAATCTTTGTTTTCTCACAGCAGGGTGATCACACTACAAGGCTGCAATTTTTATTTGCCCATCAAGGGGGGTTTTGGTGGAAATGACACACCACCAGCAGCATGTTGTCCACGACAGGGTGGTGTGGAGAGGGGCAGGGGGGGGGCGGGGCGAGCGTTAGAGGACAAGTTGTTCTTCTGTTGGTATGTACTAAGGCTTTATGGTGTTTGAAAGAATGTTCTTTCAAGTTCATATAAGAATGTAGCATTTTATTTCCAAAGTGTAGTAAATCTTTGTTTTCTCACAGCAGGGTGATCGCACTACAAGGCTGCAATTTTTATTTGCCCATCAAGTGGGCTTTTGGTGGAAATGACACACCACCAGCAGCATGTTGTCCACGAGAGGGTGGTGTGGAAGGGGGGGTGGGTGGGGGCGAGCGTTAGAGGACAAGTTGTTCTTCTGTTGGTATGTACTAAGGCTTTATAGTGTTTGAAAGAATGTTCTTTCAAGTTCATATAAGAATGTAGCATTTTATTTCCAAAGTGTAGTAAATCTTTGTTTTCTCACAGCAGGGTGATCGCACTACAAGGCTGCAATTTTTATTTGCCCATCAAGTGGGCTTTTGGTGGAAATGACACACCACCAGCAGCATGTTGTCCACGAGAGGGTGGTGTGGAAGGGGGGGGGGAGGGGGGGGCGAGCGTTTGAGGACAAGTTGTTCTTCTGTTGGTATGTACTAAGGCTTTATAGTGTTTGAAAGAATGTTCTTTCAAGTTCATATAAGAATGTAGCATTTTATTTCCAAAGTGTAGTAAATCTTTGTTTTCTCACAGCATGGTGATCGCACTACAAGGCTACAATTTTTATTTGCCCATCAAGTGGGCTTTTGGTGGAAATGACACACCACCAGCAGCATGTTGTCCACGAGAGGGTGGTGTTGAAGGGGGGGGGGGGGTGGGGGCGAGCGTTAGAGGACAAGTTGTTCTTCTGTTGGTATGTACTAAGGCTTTATAGTGTTTGAAAGAATGTTCCTTCAAGTTCATATAAGAATGTAGCATTTTATTTCCAAAGTGTAGTAAATCTTTTTCTTTCTCACAGCAGGGTGATCGCACTACAAGGCTGCAATTTTTATTTGCCCATCAAGTGGGCTTTTGGTTGAAATGACACACCACCAGCAGCATGTTGTCCACGAGAGGGTGGTGTGGAAGGGGGGGGGGGGGGTGGGGGCGAGCGTTAGAGGACAAGTTGTTCTTCTGTTGGTATGTACTAAGGCTTTATAGTGTTTCAAGAATGTTCTTTCAAGTTCATTTAAGAATGTAGCATTTTATTTCCAAAGTGTAGTAAATCTTTGTTTTCTCACAGCAGGGTGATCGCACTACAAGGCTGCAATTTTTATTTGCCCATCAAGTGGGCTTTTGGTGGAAATGACACACCACCAGCAGCATGTTGTCCACGAGAGGGTGGTGTGGAAGGGGGTGGGGAGGTGGGGGCGAGTGTTAGAGGACAAGTTGTTCTTCTGTTGGTATGTACTAAGGCTTTATAGTGTTTGAAGAATGTTCTTTCAAGTTCATATAAGAATGTAGCATTTTATTTCCAAAGTGTAGTAAATCTTTGTTTTCTCACAGCAGGGTGATCGCACTACAAGGCTGCAATTTTTATTTGCCCATCAAGTGGGCTTTTGGTGGAAATGACACACCACCAGCAGCATGCTGTCCACGAGAGGGTGGTGTGGAAGGGGGGGGGGGGGCGAGCGTTAGAGGACAAGTTGTTCTTCTGTTGGTATGTACTAAGGCTTTATAGTGTTTCAAGAATGTTCTTTCAAGTTCATATAAGAATGTAGCATTTTATTTCCAAAGTGTAGTAAATCTTTGTTTTCTCACAGCATGGTGATCGCACTACAAGGCTGCAATTTTTATTTGCCCATCAAGTGGGCTTTTGGTGGAAATGACAGACCACCAGCAGCATGTTGTCCACGGGAGGGTGGTGTGGAAGGGGGGGGGGGGGCGAGCGTAAGAGGACAAGTTGGTCTTCTGTTGGTATGTACTAAGGCTTTATAGTGTTTGAAAGAATGTTCTTTCTAGTTCATATAAGAATGTAGCGTTTTATTTCCAAAGTGTAGTAAATCTTTGTTTTCTCACAGCAGGGTGATCGCCCTACAAGGCTGCAATTTTTATTTGCCCATCAAGTGGGCTTTTGGTGGAAATGACACACCACCAGCAGCATGTTGTCCACGAGAGGGTGGTGCGGAGAGGGGGGAGGGGGGCGAGGCGAGCGTTAGAGGACAAGTTGTTCTTCTGTTGGTATGTACTAAGGCTTTATAGTGTTTCAAGAACGTTCTTTCAAGTTCATATAAGAATGTAGCATTTTATTTCCAAAGTGTAGTAAATCTTTGTTTTCTCACAGCATGGTGATCGCACTACAAGGCTGCAATTTTTAATTGCCCATCAAGTGGGCTTTTGGTGGAAATGACACACCACCAGCAGCATGTTGTCCACGAGAGGGTGGTGTGGAAGGGGGGGGGGGGTGGGGGCGAGCGTTAGAGGACAAGTTGTTCTTCTGTTGGTATGTACTAAGGCTTTATAGTGTTTCAAGAATGTTCTTTCAAGTTCATATAAGAATGTAGCATTTTATTTCCAAAGTGTAGTAAATCTTTGTTTTCTCGCAGCAGGGTGATCGCACTACAAGGCTGCAATTTTTATTTGCCCATCAAGTGGGCTTTTGGTGGAAATGACACACCACCAGCAGCATGTTGTCCACGAGAGGGTGGTGTGGAGAGGGGGGAGGGGGGCGGGGCGAGCGTTAGAGGACAAGTTGTTCTTCTGTTGGTATGTACTAAGGCTTTATAGTGTTTGAAGAATGTTCTTTCAAGTTCATATAAGAATGTAGCATTTTATTTCCAAAGTGTAGTAAATCATTGTTTTCTCACAGCAGGGTGATCGCACTACAAGGCTGCAATTTTTATTTGCCCATCAAGTGGGCTTTTGGTGGAAATGACACACCACCAGCAGCATGTTGTCCACGAGAGGGTGGTGTGGAGAGGGGGGAGGTGGGCGGGGCGAGCGTTAGAGGACAAGTTGTTCTTCTGTTGGTATGTACTAAGGCTTTATAGTGTTTGAAGAATGTTCTTTCAAGTTCATATAAGAATGTAGCATTTTATTTCCAAAGTGTAGTAAATCTTTGTTTTCTCACAGCAGGGTAATCGCACTACAAGGCTACAATTTTTATTTGCCCATTAAGTGGGCTTTTGGTGGAAATGACACACCACCAGCAGCATGTTGTCCACGAGAGGGTGGTGTGGAGAGGGGGGAGGGGGGCGGGGCGAGCGTTAGAGGACAAGTTGTTCTTCTGTTGGTATGTACTAAGGCTTTATAGTGTTTGAAGAATGTTCTTTCAAGTTCATATAAGAATGTAGCATTTTATTTCCAAAGTGTAGTAAATCTTTGTTTTCTCACAGCAGGGTGATCGCACTATAAGGCTGCAATTTTTATTTGCCCATCAAGTGGGCTTTTGGTGGAAATGACACACCACCAGCAGCATGTAGTCCACGAGATGGTGGTGTGGTGAGGGGGGAGGGGGGCGGCGCGAGCATTAGAGGACAAGTTGCTCTTCTGTTGGTATGTACTAAGGCATTATAGTGTTTGAAGAATGTTCTTTCAAGTTCATATAAGAATGTAGCATTTTATTTCCAAAGTGTAGTAAATCTTTGTTTTCTCACAGCAGGGTGATCGCACTACAAGGCTGCAATTTTTATTTGCCCATCAAGTGGGCTTTTGGTGGAAATGACACACCACCAGCAGCATGTTGTCCACGAGAGGGTGGTGAGGAGAGGGGGGATGGGGGCGGGGCGAGCGTTAGAGGACAAGTTGTTCTTCTGTTGGTATGTACTAAGGCTTTATAGTGTTTGAAGAATGTTCTTTCAAGTTCATATAAGAATGTAGCATTTTATTTCCAAGGTGTAGTAAATCTTTGTTTTCTCACAGCAGGGTGATCGCACTACAAGGCTGCAATTTTTATTTGCCCATCAAGTGGGCTTTTGGTGGAAATGACACACCACCAGCAGCATGTTGTCCACGAGAGGGTGGTGTGGAGAGGGGGGAGGGGGGCGGGGCGAGCGTTAGAGGACAAGTTGTTCTTCTGTTGGTATGTACTAAGGCTTTATAGTGTTTGAAGAATGTTCTTTCAAGTTCATATAAGAATGTAGCATTTTATTTCCAAAGTGTAGTAAATCTTTGTTTTCTCACAGCAGGGTGATCGCACTACAAGGCTGCAATTTTTATTTGCCCATCAAGTGGGCTTTTGGTGGAAATGACACACCACCAGCAGCATGTTGTCCACGAGAGGGTGGTGTGGAAGGGGGGGAGGGGGGTGGGGGCGAGCGTAAGAGGACAAGTTGTTCTTCTGTTGGTATGTACTAAGGCTTTATAGTGTTTGAAGAATGTTCTTTCAAGTTCATATAAGAATGTAGCATTTTATTTCCAAAGTGTAGTAAATCTTTGTTTTCTCACAGCAGGGTGATCGCACTACAAGGCTGCAATTTTTATTTGCCCATCAAGTGGGCTTTTGGTGGAAATGACACACCACCAGCCGCATGTTGTCCACGAGAGGGTGGTGTGGAGAGGGGGGGGGGGCGGGGCGAGCGTTAGAGGACAAGTTGTTCTTCTGTTGGTATGTACTAAGGCTTTATAGTGTTTGAAGAATGTTCTTTCAAGTTCATATAAGAATGTAGCATTTTATTTCCAAAGTGTAGTAAATCTTTGTTTTCTCACAGCAGGGTGATCGCACTACAAGGCTGCAATTTTTTTTTGCCCATCAAGTGGGCTTTTGGTGGAAATGACACACCACCAGCAGCATGTTGTCCACGAGAGGGTGGTGTGGAAGGGGGGGAGGGGGGTGGGGGCGAGCGTAAGAGGACAAGTTGTTCTTCTGTTGGTATGTACTAAGGCTTTATAGTGTTTGAAGAATGTTCTTTCAAGTTCATATAAGAATGTAGTTTTTTATTTCCAAAGTGTAGTAAATCTTTGTTTTCTCACAGCAGGGTGATCGCACTACAAGGCTGCAATTTTTATTTGCCCATCAAGTGGGCTTTTGGTGGAAATGACACACCACCAGCAGCATGTTGTCCACGAGAGGGTGGTGTGGAAGGGGGGGAGGGGGGTGGGGGCGAGCGTAAGAGGACAAGTTGTTCTTCTGTTGGTATGTACTAAGGCTTTATAGTGTTTGAAGAATGTTCTTTCAAGTTCATATAAGAATGTAGCATTTTATTTCCAAAGTGTAGTAAATCTTTGTTTTCTCACAGCAGGGTGATCGCACTACAAGGCTGCAATTTTTATTTGCCCATCAAGTGGGCTTTTGGTGGAAATGACACACCACCAGCAGCATGTTGTCCACGAGAGGGTGGTGTGGAGAGGGGGGAGGGGGGCGGTGCGAGCGTTAGAGGACAAGTTGTTCTTCTGTTGGTATGTACTAAGGCTTTATAGTGTTTCAAGAATGTTCTTTCAAGTTCATATAAGAATGTAGCATTTTATTTCCAAAGTGTAGTAAATCTTTGTTTTCTCACAGCAGGGTGATCGCACTACAAGGCTGCAATTTTTATTTGCCCATCAAGTGGGCTTTTGGTGGAAATGACACACCACCAGCAGCATGTTGTCCACGAGAGGGTGGTGTGGAAGGGGGTGGGGGGGTGGGGGCGAGCGTAAGAGGTCAAGTTGTTCTTCTGTTGGTATGTACTAAGGCTTTATAGTGTTTGAAGAATGTTCTTTCAAGTTCATATAAGAATGTAGCATTTTATTTCCAAAGTGTAGTAAATCTTCGTTTTCTCACAGCAGGGTGATCGCACTACAAGGCTGCAATTTTTATTTGCCCATCAAGTGGGCTTTTGGTGGAAATGACACACCACCAGCAGCATGTTGTCCACGAGAGGGTGGTGTGGAAGGGGGAAAGGGGGGGCGGGGCGAGCGTTAGAGGACAATTTGTTCTTCTGTTGGTATGTATTAAGGCTTTATAGTGTTTCAAGATTGTTCTTTCAAGTTCATATAAGAATGTAGCATTTTATTTCCAAAGTGTAGTAAATCTTTGTTTTCTCACAGCACGGTGATCGCATTACAAGGCTGCAATTTTTATTTGCCCATCAAGTGGGCTTTTGGTGGAAATGACACACCACCAGCAGCATGTTGTCCACGAGAGGGTGGTGTGGAAGGGGGGGAGGGGGTGCGGGGTGAGCGTTAGAGGACAAGTTGTTCTTCTGTTGGTATGTACTAAGGCTTTATAGTGTTTCAAGAATGTTCTTTCAAGTTCATATAAGAATGTAGCATTTTATTTCCAAAGTGTAGTTAATCTTTGTTTTCTCACAGCAGGGTGATCGCACTACAAGGCTGCAATTTTTATTTGCCCATCAAGTGGACTTTTGGTGGAAATGACACAACACCAGCAGCATGTTGTCCACGAGAGGGTGGTGTGGAAGGGGGGGAGGGGGGGCGGGGCGAGCGTTAGAGGACAAGTTGTTCTTCTGTTGGTATGTACTAAGGCTTTATAGTGTTTCAAGAATGTTCTTTCAAGTTCATATAAGAATGTAGCATTTTATTTCCAAAGTGTAGTAAATCTTTGTTTTCTCACAGCAGGGTGATCGCACTACAAGGCTGCAATTTTTATTTGCCCATCAAGTGGGCTTTTGGTGGAAATGACACACCACCAGCAGCATGTTGTCCACGAGAGGGTGGTGTGGAAGGGGGGGAGGGGGGTTTGGGCGAGCGTAAGAGGACAAGTTGTTCTTCTGTTGGTATGTACTAAGGCTTTATAGTGTTTGAAGAATGTTCTTCCAAGTTCATATAAGAATGTAGCATTTTATTTCCAAAGTGTAGTAAATCTTTGTTTTCTCACAGCAGGGTGATCGCACTACAAGGCTGCAATTTTTATTTGCCCATCAAGTGGGTTTTTGGTGGAAATAACACACCACCAGCAGCATGTTGTCCACGAGAGGGTTGTGTGGAAGGGGGGGAGGGGGGGCGGGGCGAGCGTTAGAGGACAAGTTGTTCTTCTGTTGGTATGTACTAAGGCTTTATAGTGTTTGAAGAATGTTCTTTCAAGTTCATATAAGAATGTAGCATTTTATTTCCAAAGTGTAGTAAATCTTTGTTTTCTCACAGCAGGGTGATCGCACTACAAGGCTGCAATTTTTATTTGCCATCAAGTGGGCTTTTGGTGGAAATGACACACCACCAGCATCATGTTGTCCACGAGAGGGTGGTGTGGAAGGGGGGGGGGGGGCGGGGCGAGCGTTAGAGGACAAGTTGTTCTTCTGTTGGTATGTACCAAGGCTTTATAGTGTTTCAAGAATGTTCTTTCAAGTTCATATAAGAATGTAGCATTTTATTTCCAAAGTGTAGTTAATCTTTGTTTTCTCACAGCAGGGTGATCGCACTACAAGGCTGCAATTTTTATTTGCCCAACAAGTGGGCTTTTGGTGGAAATAACACACCACCAGCAGCATGTTGTCCACGAGAGGGTGGTGTGGAAGGGGGGGAGGGGGGGCGGGGCGAGCGTTAGAGGACAAGTTGTTCTTCTGTTGGTATGTACTAAGGCTTTATAGTGTTTGAAGAATGTTCTTTCAAGTTCATATAAGAATGTAGCATTTTATTTCCAAAGTGTAGTTAATCTTTGTTTTCTCACAGCAGGGTGATCGCACTACAAGGCTGCAATTTTTATTTGCCCATCAAGTGGGTTTTTGGTGGAAATAACACACCACCAGCAGCATGTTGTCCACGAGAGGGTGGTGTGGAAGGGGGGGAGGGGGGGCGGGGCGAGCGTTAGAGGACAAGTTGTTCTTCTGTTGGTATGTACTAAGGCTTTATAGTGTTTGAAGAATGTTCTTTCAAGTTCATATAAGAATGTAGCATTTTATTTCCAAAGTGTAGTAAATCTTTGTTTTCTCACAGCAGGGTGATCGCACTACAAGGCTGCAATTTTTATTTGCCCATCAAGTGGGTTTTTGGTGGAAATAACACACCACCAGCATCATGTTGTCCACGAGAGGGTGGTGTGGAAGGGGGGGGGGGGCGGGGCGAGCGTTAGAGGACAAGTTGTTCTTCTGTTGGTATGTACTAAGGCTTTATAGTGTTTGAAGAATGTTCTTCCAAGTTCATATAAGAATGTAGCATTTTATTTCCAAAGTGTAGTAAATCTTTGTTTTCTCACAGCAGGGTGATCGCACTACAAGGCTGCAATTTTTATTTGCCCATCAAGTGGGTTTTTGGTGGAAATAACACACCACCAGCAGCATGTTGTCCACGAGAGGGTGGTGTGGAAGGGGGGGAGGGGGGGCGGGGCGAGCGTTAGAGGACGAGTTGTTCTTCTGTTGGTATGTACTATGGCTTTATAGTGTTTGAAGAATGTTCTTTCAAGTTCATATAAGAATGTAGCATTTTATTTCCAAAGTGTAGTAAATCTTTGTTTTCTCACAGCAGGGTGATCGCACTACAAGGCTGCAATTTTTATTTGCCCATCAAGTGGGTTTTTGGTGGAAATAACACACCACCAGCATCATGTTGTCCACGAGAGGGTGGTGTGGAAGGGGGGGGGGGGGGGCGGGGCGAGCGTTAGAGGACAAGTTGTTCTTCTGTTGGTATGTACCAAGGCTTTATAGTGTTTCAAGAATGTTCTTTCAAGTTCATATAAGAATGTAGCATTTTATTTCCAAAGTGTAGTAAATCTTTGTTTTCTCACAGCAGGGTGATCGCACTACAAGGCTGCAATTTTTATTTGCCCATCAAGTGGGTTTTTGGTGGAAATAACACACCACCAGCATCATGTTGTCCACGAGAGGGTGGTGTGGAAGGGGGGGGGGGGGCGGGGCGAGCGTTAGAGGACAAGTTGTTCTTCTGTTGGTATGTACCAAGGCTTTATAGTGTTTCAAGAATGTTCTTTCAAGTTCATATAAGAATGTAGCATTTTATTTCCAAAGTGTAGTAAATCTTTGTTTTCTCACAGCAGGGTGATCGCACTACAAGGCTGCAATTTTTATTTGCCCATCAAGTGGGTTTTTGGTGGAAATAACACACCACCAGCATCATGTTGTCCACGAGAGGGTGGTGTGGAAGGGGGGGGGGGGGCGGGGCGAGCGTTAGAGGACAAGTTGTTCTTCTGTTGGTATGTACCAAGGCTTTATAGTGTTTCAAGAATGTTCGTTCAAGTTCATATAAGAATGTAGCATTTTATTTCCAAAGTGTAGTAAATCTTTGTTTTCTCACAGCAGGGTGATCGCACTACAAGGCTGCAATTTTTATTTGCCCATCAAGTGGGTTTTTGGTGGAAATAACACACCACCAGCATCATGTTGTCCACGAGAGGGTGGTGTGGAAGGGGGGGGGGGGGGCGGGGCGAGCGTTAGAGGACAAGTTGTTCTTCTGTTGGTATGTACCAAGGCTTTATAGTGTTTCAAGAATGTTCTTTCAAGTTCATATAAGAATGTAGCATTTTATTTCCAAAGTGTAGTAAATCTTTGTTTTCTCACAGCAGGGTGATCGCACTACAAGGCTGCAATTTTTATTTGCCCATCAAGTGGGTTTTTGGTGGAAATAACACACCACCAGCATCATGTTGTCCACGAGAGGGTGGTGTGGAAGGGGGGGGGGGGGGCGGGGCGAGCGTTAGAGGACAAGTTGTTCTTCTGTTGGTATGTACCAAGGCTTTATAGTGTTTCAAGAATGTTCTTTCAAGTTCATATAAGAATGTAGCATTTTATTTCCAAAGTGTAGTAAATCTTTGTTTTCTCACAGCAGGGTGATCGCACTACAAGGCTGCAATTTTTATTTGCCCATCAAGTGGGTTTTTGGTGGAAATAACACACCACCAGCATCATGTTGTCCACGAGAGGGTGGTGTGGAAGGGGGGGGGGGGGGGCGGGGCGAGCGTTAGAGGACAAGTTGTTCTTCTGTTGGTATGTACCAAGGCTTTATAGTGTTTCAAGAATGTTCTTTCAAGTTCATATAAGAATGTAGCATTTTATTTCCAAAGTGTAGTTAATCTTTGTTTTCTCACAGCAGGGTGATCGCACTACAAGGCTGCAATTTTTATCTGCCCAACAAGTGGGCTTTTGGTGGAAATAACACACCACCAGCAGCATGTTGTCCACGAGAGGGTGGTGTGGAAGGGGGGGAGGGGGGGCGGGGCGAGCGTTAGAGGACAAGTTGTTCTTCTGTTGGTATGTACTAAGGCTTTATAGTGTTTGAAGAATGTTCTTTCAAGTTCATATAAGAATGTAGCATTTTATTTCCAAAGTGTAGTTAATCTTTGTTTTCTCACAGCAGGGTGATCGCACTACAAGGCTGCAATTTTTGTTTGCCCATCAAGTGGGTTTTTGGTGGAAATAACACACCACCAGCAGCATGTTGTCCACGAAAGGGCGGTGTGGAAGGGGGGGAGGGGGGGCGGGGCGAGCGTTAGAGGACAAGTTGTTCTTCTGTTGGTATGTACTAAGGCTTTATAGTGTTTGAAGAATGTTCTTTCAAGTTCATATAAGAATGTAGCATTTTATTTCCAAAGTGTAGTAAATCTTTGTTTTCTCACAGCAGGGTGATCGCACTACAAGGCTGCAATTTTTATTTGCCCATCAAGTGGGTTTTTGGTGGAAATAACACACCACCAGCATCATGTTGTCCACGAGAGGGTGGTGTGGAAGGGGGGGGGGGGGGGGCGGGGCGAGCGTTAGAGGACAAGTTGTTCTTCTGTTGGTATGTACTAAGGCTTTATAGTGTTTGAAGAATGTTCTTCCAAGTTCATATAAGAATGTAGCATTTTATTTCCAAAGTGTAGTAAATCTTTGTTTTCTCACAGCAGGGTGATCGCACTACAAGGCTGCAATTTTTATTTGCCCATCAAGTGGGTTTTTGGTGGAAATAACACACCACCAGCAGCATGTTGTCCACGAGAGGGTGGTGTGGAAGGGGGGGAGGGGGGGCGGGGCGAGCGTTAGAGGACAAGTTGTTCTTCTGTTGGTATGTACTAAGGCTTTATAGTGTTTGAAGAATGTTCTTTCAAGTTCATATAAGAATGTAGCATTTTATTTCCAAAGTGTAGTAAATCTTTGTTTTCTCACAGCAGGGTGATCGCACTACAAGGCTGCAATTTTTATTTGCCCATCAAGTGGGTTTTTGGTGGAAATAACACACCACCAGCATCATGTTGTCCACGAGAGGGTGGTGTGGAAGGGGGGGAGGGGGGGCGGGGTGAGCGTTAGAGGACAAGTTGTTCTTCTGTTGGTATGTACTAAGGCTTTATAGTGTTTGAAGAATGTTCTTTCAAGTTCATATAAGAATGTAGCATTTTATTTCCAAAGTGTAGTAAATCTTTGTTTTCTCACAGCAGGGTGATCGCACTACAAGGCTGCAATTTTTATTTGCCCATCAAGTGGGTTTTTGGTGGAAATAACACACCACCAGCATCATGTTGTCCACGAGAGGGTGGTGTGGAAGGGGGGGGGGGGGGCGGGGCGAGCGTTAGAGGACAAGTTGTTCTTCTGTTGGTATGTACCAAGGTTTTATAGTGTTTCAAGAATGTTCTTTCAAGTTCATATAAGAATGTAGCATTTTATTTCCAAAGTGTAGTTAATCTTTGTTTTCTCACAGCAGGGTGATCGCACTACAAGGCTGCAATTTTTATTTGCCCATCAAGTGGGTTTTTGGTGGAAATAACACACCACCAGCATCATGTTGTCCACGAGAGGGTGGTGTGGAAGGGGGGGGGGGGGGCGGGGCGAGCGTTAGAGGACAAGTTGTTCTTCTGTTGGTATGTACTAAGGCTTTATAGTGTTTGAAGAATGTTCTTCCAAGTTCATATAAGAATGTAGCATTTTATTTCCAAAGTGTAGTAAATATTTGTTTTCTCACAGCAGGGTGATCGCACTACAAGGCTGCAATTTTTATTTGCCCATCAAGTGGGTTTTTGGTGGAAATAACACACCACCAGCAGCATGTTGTCCACGAGAGGGTGGTGTGGAAGGGGGGGAGGGGGGGCGGGGCGAGCGTTAGAGGACAAGTTGTTCTTCTGTTGGTATGTACTAAGGCTTTATAGTGTTTGAAGAATGTTCTTTCAAGTTCATATAAGAATGTAGCATTTTATTTCCAAAGTGTAGTAAATCTTTGTTTTCTCACAGCAGGGTGATCGCACTACAAGGCTGCAATTTTTATTTGCCATCAAGTGGGCTTTTGGTGGAAATGACACACCACCAGCAGCATGTTGTCCACGAGAGGGTGGTGTGGAAGGAGGGGAGGGGGGGCGGGGCGAGCGTTAGAGGACAAGTTGTTCTTCTGTTGGTATGTACCAAGGCTTTATAGTGTTTCAAGAATGTTCTTTCAAGTTCATATAAGAATGTAGCATTTTATTTCCAAAGTGTAGTTAATCTTTGTTTTCTCACAGCAGGGTGATCGCACTACAAGGCTGCAATTTTTATTTGCCCAACAAGTGGGCTTTTGGTGGAAATGACACACCACCAGCAGCATGTTGTCCACGAGAGGGTGGTGTGGAAGGGGGGGAGGGGGGTGGGGGCGAGCGTAAAAGGACAAGTTGTTCTTCTGTTGGTATGTACTAAGGCTTTATAGTGTTTGAAGAATGTTCTTTCAAGTTCATATAAGAATGTAGCATTTTATTTCCAAAGTGTAGTAAATCTTTGTTTTCTCACAGCAGGGTGAGCGCACTACAAGGCTGCAATTTTTATTTGCCCATCAAGTGGGCTTTTGGTGGAAATGACACACCACCAGCAGCATGTTGTCCACGAGAGGGTGGTGTGGAAGGGGGGGAGGGGGGGCGAGGCGAGCGTTAGAGGACAAGTTGTTCTTCTGTTGGTATGTACTAAGGCTTTATAGTGTTTGAAGAATGTTCTTTCAAGTTCATATAAGAATGTAGCATTTTATTTCCAAAGTGTAGTAAATCTTTGTTTTCTCACAGCAGGGTGATCGCACTACAAGGCTGCAATTTTTATTTGCCCATCAAGTGGGCTTTTGGTGGAAATGACACACCACCAGCAGCATGTTGTCCACGAGATGGTGGTGTGGAAGGGGGGGAGGGGGGGCGGGGCGAGCGTTAGAGGACAAGTTGTTCTTCTGTTGGTATGTACTAAGGCTTTATAGTGTTTGAAGAATGTTCTTTCAAGTTCATATAAGAATGTAGCATTTTATTTCCAAAGTGTAGTAAATCTTTGTTTTCTCACAGCAGGGTGATCGCACTACAAGGCTGCAATTTTTATTTGCCCATCAAGTGGGCTTTTGGTGGAAATGACACACCACCAGCAGCATGTTGTCCACGAGAGGGTGGTGTGGAAGGGGGGGAGGGGGGGCGGGGCGAGCGTTAGAGGACAAGTTGTTCTTCTGTTGGTATGTACTAAGGCTTTATAGTGTTTCAAGAATGTTCTTTCAAGTTCATATAAGAATGTAGCATTTTATTTCCAAAGTGTAGTAAATCTTTGTTTTCTCACAGCAGGGTGATCGCACTACAAGGCTGCAATTTTTATTTGCCCATCAAGTGGGCTTTTGGTGGAAATGACACACCACCAGCAGCATGTTGTCCACGAGAGGGTGGTGTGGAAGGGGGGGAGGGGGGTGGGGGCGAGCGTAAGAGGACAAGTTGTTCTTCTGTTGGTATGTACTAAGGCTTTATAGTGTTTGAAGAATGTTCTTTCAAGTTCATATAAAAATGTAGCATTTTATTTCCAAAGTGTAGTAAATCTTTGTTTTCTCACAGCAGGGTGATCGCACTACAAGGCTGCAATTTTTATTTGCCCATCAAGTGGGCTTTTGGTGGAAATGACACACCACCAGCAGCATGTTGTCCACGAGAGGGTGGTGTGGAAGGGGGGGAGGGGGGGCGGGGCGAGCGTTAGAGGACAAGTTGTTCTTCTGTTGGTATGTACTAAGGCTTTATAGTGTTTCAAGAATGTTCTTTCAAGTTCATATAAGAATGTAGCATTTTGTTTCCAAAGTGTAGTAAATCTTTGTTTTCTCACAGCAGGGTGATCGCACTACAAGGCTGCAATTTTTATTTGCCCATCAAGTGGGCTTTTGGTGGAAATGACACACCACCAGCAGCATGTTGTCCACGAGAGTGTGGTGTGGAAGGGGGGGAGGGGGGTGGGGGCGAGCGTAAGAGGACAAGTTGTTCTTCTGTTGGTATGTACTAAGGCTTTATAGTGTTTGAAGAATGTTCTTTCAAGTTCATATAAGAATGTAGCATTTTATTTCCAAAGTGTAGTAAATCTTTGTTTTCTCACAGCAGGGTGATCGCACTACAAGGCTGCAATTTTTATTTGCCCATCAAGTGGGCTTTTGGTGGAAATGACACACCACCAGCAGCATGTTGTCCACGAGAGGGTGGTGTGGAAGGGTGGGAGTGGGGGCGGGGCGAGCGTTAGAGGACATGTTGTTCTTCTGTTGGTATGTACTAAGGCTTTATAGTGTTTGAAGAATGTTCTTTCAAGTTCATATAAGAATGTAGCATTTTATTTCCAAAGTGTAGTAAATCTTTGTTTTCTCACAGCAGGGTGATCGCACTACAAGGCTGCAATTTTTATTTGCCCATCAAGTGGGCTTTTGGTGGAAATGACACACCACCAGCAGCATGTTGTCCACGAGAGGGTGGTGTGGAAGGGGGGGAGGGGGGGCGGGGCGAGCGTTAGAGGACAAGTTGTTCTTCTGTTGGTATGTACTAAGGCTTTATAGTGTTTCAAGAATGTTCTTTCAAGTTCATATAAGAATGTAGCATTTTATTTCCAAAGTGTAGTAAATCTTTGTTTTCTCACAGCAGGGTGATCGCACTACAAGGCTGCAATTTTTATTTGCCCATCAAGTGGGCTTTTGGTGGAAATGACACACCACCAGCAGCATGTTGTCCACGAGAGGGTGGTGTGGAAGGGGGGGAGGGGGGTGGGGGCGAGCGTAAGAGGACAAGTTGTTCTTCTGTTGGTATGTACTAAGGCTTTATAGTGTTTGAAGAATGTTCTTTCAAGTTCATATAAAAATGTTGCATTTTATTTCCAAAGTGTAGTAAATCTTTGTTTTCTCACAGCAGGGTGATCGCACTACAAGGCTGCAATTTTTATTTGCCCATCAAGTGGGCTTTTGGTGGAAATGACACACCACCAGCAGCATGTTGTCCACGAGAGGGTGGTGTGGAAGGGGGGGAGGGGGGGCGGGGCGAGCGTTAGAGGACAGGTTGTTCTTCTGTTGGTATGTACTAAGGCTTTATAGTGTTTCAAGAATGTTCTTTCAAGTTCATATAAGAATGTAGCATTTTGTTTCCAAAGTGTAGTAAATCTTTGTTTTCTCACAGCAGGGTGAGCGCACTACAAGGCTGCAATTTTTATTTGCCCATCAAGTGGGCTTTTGGTGGAAATGACACACCACCAGCAGCATGTTGTCCACGAGAGGGTGGTGTGGAAGGGTGGGAGTGGGGGCGGGGCGAGCGTTAGAGGACATGTTGTTCTTCTGTTGGTATGTACTAAGGCTTTATAGTGTTTGAAGAATGTTCTTTCAAGTTCATATAAGAATGTAGCATTTTATTTCCAAAGTGTAGTAAATCTTTGTTTTCTCACAGCAGGGTGATCGCACTACAAGGCTGCAATTTTTATTTGCCCATCAAGTGGGCTTTTGGTGGAAATGACACACCACCAGCAGCATGTTGTCCACGAGAGGGTGGTGTGGAAGGGGGGGGGGGGTGGGGGCGAGCGTAAGATTACAAGTTGTTCTTCTGTTGGTATGTACTAAGGCTTTATAGTGTTTGAAGAATGTTCTTTTAAGTTCATATAAGAATGTAGCATTTTATTTCCAAAGTGTAGTAAATCTTTGTTTTCTCACAGCAGGGAGATCGCACTACAAGGCTGCAATTTTTATTTGTCCATCAAGTGGGCTTTTGGTGGAAATGACACACCACCAGCAGCATGTTGTCCACGAGAGGGTGGTGTGGAGAGGGTGGAGGGGGGCGGGGCGAGCGTTAGAGGACAAGTTGTTCTTCTGTTGGTATGTACTAAGGCTTTATAGTGTTTCAAGAATGTTCTTTCAAGTTCATATAAGAATGTAGCATTTTATTTCCAAAGTGTAGTAAATCTTTGTTTTCTCACAGCAGGGTGATCGCACTACAAGGCTGCAATTTTTATTTGCCCAACAAGTGGGCTTTTGGTGGAAATGACACACCACCAGCAGCATGTTGTCCACGAGAGGGTGGTGTGGAAGGGGGGGAGGGGGGTGGGGGCGAGCGTAAGAGGACAAGTTGTTCTTCTGTTGGTATGTACTAAAGCTTTATAGTGTTTCAAGAATGTTCTTTCAAGTTCATATAAGAATGTAGCATTTTATTTCCAAAGTGTAGTAAATCTTTGTTTTCTCACAGCAGGGTGATCGCACTACAAGGCTGCAATTTTTATTTGCCCATCAAGTGGGCTTTTGGTGGAAATGACACACCACCACCAGCATGTTGTCCACGAGAGGGTGGTGTGGAGAGGGGGGAGGGGGGCGGGGCGAGCGTTAGAGGACAAGTTGTTCTTCTGTTGGTATGTACTAAGGCTTTATAGTGTTTGAAGAATGTTCTTTCAAGTTCATATAAGATTGTAGCATTTTATTTCCAAAGTGTAGTAAATCTTTGTTTTCTCACAGCAGGGTGATCGCACTACAAGGCTGCAATTTTTATTTGCCCATCAAGTGGGCTTTTGGTGGAAATGACACACCACCAGCAGCATGTTGTCCACGAGAGGGTGGTGTGGAAGGGGTGAAGGGGGGTGGGGGCGAGCGTAAGAGGACAAGTTGTTCTTCTGTTGGTATGTACTAAGGCTTTATAGTGTTTGAAGAATGTTCTTTCAAGTTCATATAAGAATGTAGCATTTTATTTCCAAAGTGTAGTAAATCTTTGTTTTCTCACAGCAGGGTGATCGCACTACAAGGCTGCAATTTTTATTTGCCCATCAAGTGGGCTTTTGGTGGAAATGACACACCACCAGCAGCATGTTGTCCACGAGAGGGTGGTGTAGAGAGGGGGGGGGGGGGGCGGGGCGAGCGTTAGAGGACAAGTTGTTCTTCTGTTGGTATGTACTAAGGCTTTATAGTGTTTGAAGAATGTTCTTTCAAGTTCATATAAGAATGTAGCATTTTATTTCCAAAGTGTAGTAAATCTTTGTTTTCTCACAGCAGGGTGATCGCACTACAAGGCTGCAATTTTTATTTGCCCATCAAGTGGGCTTTTGGTGGAAATGACACACCACCACCAGCATGTTGTCCACGAGAGGGTGGTGTGGAAGGGGGGGGGGGGGGGTGGGGGCGAGCGTAAGAGGACAAGTTGTTCTTCTGTTGGTATGTACTAAGGCTTTATAGTGTTTCAAGAATGTTCTTTCAAGTTCATATAAGAATGTAGGATTTTATTTCCAAAGTGTAGTAAATCTTTGTTTTCTCACAGCAGGGTGATCGCACTACAAGGCTGCAATTTTTATTTGCCCATCAAGTGGGCTTTTGGTGGAAATGACACACCACCAGCAGCATGTTGTCCACGAGAGGGTGGTGTGGAGAGGGGGGAGGGGGGCGGGGCGAGCGTTAGAGGACAAGTTGTTCTTCTGTTGGTATGTACTAAGGCTTTATAGTGTTTCAAGAATGTTCTTTCAAGTTCATATATGAATGTAGCATTTTATTTCCAAAGTGTAGTAAATCTTTGTTTTCTCACAGCAGGGTGATCGCACTACAAGGCTGCAATTTTTATTTGCCCATCAAGTGGGCTTTTGGTGGAAATGACACACCACCAGCAGCATGTTGTCCACGAGAGGGTGGTGTGGAAGGGGGGGAGGGGGGTGGGGGCGAGCGTAAGAGGACAAGTTGTTCTTCTGTTGGTATGTACTAAGGCTTTATAGTGTTTGAAGAATGTTCTTTCAAGTTCATATAAGAATGTAGCATTTTATTGCCAAAGTGTAGTAAATCTTTGTTTTCTCACAGCAGGGTGATCGCACTACAAGGCTGCAATTTTTATTTGCCCATCAAGTGGGCTTTTGGTGGAAATGACACACCACCAGCAGCATGTTGTCCACGAGAAGGTGGTGTGGAGAGGGGGGAGGGGGGCGGGGCGAGCGTTAGAGGACAAGTTGTTCTTCTGTTGGTATGTACTAAGGCTTTATAGTGTTTCAAGAATGTTCTTTCAAGTTCATATAAGAATGTAGCATATTATTTCCAAAGTGTAGTAAATCTTTGTTTTCTCACAGCAGGGTGATCGCACTACAAGGCTGCAATTTTTATTTGCCCATCAAGTGGGCTTTTGGCGGAAATGACACACCACCAGCAGCATGTTGTCCACGAGAGGGTGGTGTGGAAGGGGGGGAGGGGGGTGGGGGCGAGCGTAAGAGGACAAGTTGTTCTTCTGTTGGTATGTACTAAGGCTTTATAGTGTTTGAAGAATGTTCTTTCAAGTTCATATAAGAATGTAGCATTTTATTTCCAAAGTGTAGTAAATCTTTGTTTTCTCACAAGAGGGTGATCGCACTACAAGGGTGCAATTTTTATTTGCCCATCAAGTTGGCTTTTGGTGGAAATGACACACCACCAGCAGCATGTTGTCCACGATAGGGTGGTGTGGAAGGGGGGGGGGGGCGGGGCGAGCGTTAGAGGACAAGTTGTTCTTCTGTTGGTATGTACTAAGGCTTTATAGTGTTTGAAGAATGTTCCTTCAAGTTCATATAAGAATGTAGCATTTTATTTCCAAAGTGTAGTAAATCTTTGTTTTCTCACAGCAGGGTGATCGCACTACAAGGCTGCAATTTTTATTTGCCCATCAAGTGGGCTTTTGGTGGAAATGACACACCACCAGCAGCATGTTGTCCACGAGAGGGTGGTGTGGAGAGGGGGGAGGGGGGCGGGGCGAGCGTTAGAGGACAAGTTGTTCTTCTGTTGGTATGTACTAAGGCTTTATAGTGTTTCAAGAATGTTCTTTCAAGTTCATATAAGAATGTAGCATTTTATTTCCAAAGTGTAGTAAATCTTTGTTTTCTCACAGCAGGGTGATCGCACTACAAGGCTGCAATTTTTATTTGCCCATCAAGTGGGCTTTTGGTGGAAATGACACACCACCAGCAGCATGTTGTCCACGAGAGGGTGGTGTGGAAGGGGGGGAGGGGGGTGGGGGCGAGCGTAAGAGGACAAGTTGTTCTTCTGTTGGTATGTACTAAGGCTTTATAGTGTTTGAAGAATGTTCTTTCAAGTTCATATAAGAATGTAACATTTTATTTCCAAAGTGTAGTAAATCTTTGTTTTCTCACAGCAGGGTGATCGCACTACAAGGCTGCAATTTCTATTTGCCCATCAAGTGGGCTTTTGGTGGAAATGACACACCACCAGTAGCATGTTGTCCACGAGAGGGTGGTGTGGAAGGGGGGGGGGGGGGGGGGGGGGTTGGCGGGGCGAGCGTTAGAGGACAAGTTGTTCTTCTGTTGGTATGTACTAAGGCTTTATAGTGTTTCAAGAATGTTCTTTCAACTTCATATAAGAATGTAGCATTTTATTTCCAAAGTGTAGTAAATCTTTGTTTTCTCACAGCAGGGTGATCGCACTACAAGGCTACAATTTTTATTTGCCCATCAAGTGGGCTTTTAGTGGAAATGACACACCACCAGCTGCATGTTGTCCACGAGAGGGTGGTGTGGAAGGGGGGGGGGGGGTGGGGGCGAGCGTAAGATTACAAGTTGTTCTTCTGTTGGTATGTACTAAGGCTTTATAGTGTTTGAAGAATGTTCTTTTAAGTTCATATAAGAATGTAGCATTTTATTTCCAAAGTGTAGTAAATCTTTGTTTTCTCACAGCAGGGAGATCGCACTACAAGGCTGCAATTTTTATTTGTCCATCAAGTGGGCTTTTGGTGGAAATGACACACCACCAGCAGCATGTTGTCCACGAGAGGGTGGTGTGGAGAGGGTGGAGGGGGGCGGGGCGAGCGTTAGAGGACAAGTTGTTCTTCTGTTGGTATGTACTAAGGCTTTATAGTGTTTCAAGAATGTTCTTTCAAGTTCATATAAGAATGTAGCATTTTATTTCCAAAGTGTAGTAAATCTTTGTTTTCTCACAGCAGGGTGATCGCACTACAAGGCTGCAATTTTTATTTGCCCAACAAGTGGGCTTTTGGTGGAAATGACACACCACCAGCAGCATGTTGTCCACGAGAGGGTGGTGTGGAAGGGGGGGAGGGGGGTGGGGGCGAGCGTAAGAGGACAAGTTGTTCTTCTGTTGGTATGTACTAAGGCTTTATAGTGTTTGAAGAATGTTCTTTCAAGTTCAAATAAGAATGTAGCATTTTATTTCCAAAGTGTAGTAAATCTTTGTTTTCTCACAGCAGGGTGATCGCACTACAAGGCTGCAATTTTTATTTGCCCATCAAGTGGGCTTTTGGTGGAAATGACACACCACCAGCAGCATGTTGTCCACGAGAGGGTGGTGTGGTGAGGGGGGGGGAGGGGGCGGGGCGAGCATTAGAGGACAAGTTGTTCTTCTGTTGGTATGTACTAAGGCTTTATAGTGTTTGAAGAATGTTCTTTCAAGTTCATATAAGAATGTAGCATTTTATTTCCAAAGTGTAGTAAATCTTTGTTTTCTCACAGCAGGGTGATCGCACTACAAGGCTGCAATTTTTATTTGCCCATCAAGTGGGCTTTTGGTGGAAATGACACACCACCAGCAGCATGTTGTCCACGAGAGGGTGGTGTGGCGAGGGGGGAGGGGGGCGGGGCGAGCGTTAGAGGACAAGTTGTTCTTCTGTTGGTATGTACTAAGGCTTTATAGTGTTTCAAGAATGTTCTTTCAAGTTCATATAAGAATGTAGCATTTTATTTCCAAAGTGTAGTAAATCTTTGTTTTCTCACAGCAGGGTGATCGCACTACAAGGCTGCAATTTTTATTTGCCCATCAAGTGGGCTTTTGGTGGAAATGACACACCACCAGCAGCATGTTGTCCACGAGAGGGTGGTGTGGAAGGGGGGGGGGGGGGTGGGGGCGAGCGTATGAGGACAAGTTGTTCTTCTGTTGGTATGTACTAAGGCTTTATAGTGTTTGAAGAATGTTCTTTCAAGTTCATATAAGAATGTAGCATTTTATTTCCAAAGTGTAGTAAATCTTTGTTTTCTCACAGCAGGGTGATCGCACTACAAGGCTGCAATTTTTATTTGCCCATCAAGTGGGCTTTTGGTGGAAATGACACACCACCAGCAGCATGTTGTCCACGAGAAGGTGGTGTGGAGAGGGGGGAGGGGGGCGGGGCGAGCGTTAGAGGACAAGTTGTTCTTCTGTTGGTATGTACTAAGGCTTTATAGTGTTTCAAGAATGTTCTTTCAAGTTCATATAAGAATGTAGCATTTTATTTCCAAAGTGTAGTAAATCTTTGTTTTCTCACAGCAGGGTGATCGCACTACAAGGCTGCAATTTTTATTTGCCCATCAAGTGGGCTTTTGGCGGAAATGACACACCACCAGCAGCATGTTGTCCACGAGAGGGTTGTGTGGAAGGGGGGGAGGGGGGTGGGGGCGAGCGTAAGAGGACAAGTTGTTCTTCTGTTGGTATGTACTAAGGCTTTATAGTGTTTGAAGAATGTTCTTTCAAGTTCATATAAGAATGTAGCATTTTATTTCCAAAGTGTAGTAAATCTTTGTTTTCTCACAAGAGGGTGATCGCACTACAAGGCTGCAATTTTTATTTGCCCATCAAGTGGGCTTTTGGTGGAAATGACACACCACCAGCAGCATGTTGTCCACGAGAGGGTGGTGTGGAAGGGGGGGGGGGGGGGGGGCGGAGCGAGCGTTAGAGGACAAGTTGTTCTTCTGTTGGTATGTACTAAGGCTTTATAGTGTTTCAAGAATGTTCTTTCAAGTTCATATAAGAATGTAGCATTTTATTTCCAAAGTGTAGTAAATCTTTGTTTTCTCACAGCAGGGTGATCGCACTACAAGGCTGCAATTTTTATTTGCCCATCAAGTGGGCTTTTGGTGGAAATGACACACCACCAGCAGCATGTTGTCCACGAGAGGGTGGTGTGGAGAGGGGGGAGTGGGGCGGGGCGAGCGTTAGAGGACAAGTTGTTCTTCTGTTGGTATGTACTAAGGCTTTATAGTGTTTCAAGAATGTTCTTTCAAGTTCATATAAGAATGTAGCATTTTATTTCCAAAGTGTAGTAAATCTTTGTTTTCTCACAGCAGGGTGATCGCACTACAAGGCTGCAATTTTTATTTGCCCATCAAGTGGGCTTTTGGTGGAAATGACACACCACCAGCAGCATGTTGTCCACGAGAGGGTTTGTGTGGAAGGGGGGGAGGGGGGTGGGGGCGAGCGTAAGAGGACAAGTTGTTCTTCTGTTGGTATGTACTAAGGCTTTATAGTGTTTGAAGAATGTTCTTTCAAGTTCATATAAGAATGTAGCATTTTATTTCCAAAGTGTAGTAAATCTTTGTTTTCTCACAGCAGGGTGATCGCACTACAAGGCTGCAATTTCTATTTGCCCATCAAGTGGGCTTTTGGTGGAAATGACACACCACCAGTAGCATGTTGTCCACGAGAGGGTGGTGTGGAAGGGGGGGGGGGGGGGGTTGGCGGGGCGAGCGTTAGATAACAAGTTGTTCTTCTGTTGGTATGTACTAAGGCTTTATAGTGTTTGAAGAATGTTCTTTCAAGTTCATATAAGAATGTAGCATTTTATTTCCAAAGTGTAGTAAATCTTTGTTTTCTCACAGCAGGGTGATCGCACTAAAAGGTTGCAATTTTTATTTGCCCATCAAGTGGGCTTTTGGTGGAAATGACACACCACCAGCAGCATGTTGTCCACGAGAGGGTGGTGTGGAGAGGGGGGAGGGGGGCGGGGCGAGCGTTAGAGGACAAGTTGTTCTTCTGTTGGTATGTACTAAGGCTTTATAGTGTTTCAAGAATGTTCTTTCAAGTTCATATAAGAATGTAGCATTTTATTTCCAAAGTGTAGTAAATCTTTGTTTTCTCACAGAAGGGTGATCGCACTACAAGGCTGCAATTTTTATTTGCCCATCAAGTGGGCTTTTGGTGGAAATGACACACCACCAGCAGCATGTTGTCCATGAGAGGGTGGTGTGGAAGGGGGGGAGGGGGGTGGGGGCGAGCGTAAGAGGACAAGTTGTTCTTCTGTTGGTATGTACTAAGGCTTTATAGTGTTTCAAGAATGTTCTTTCAAGTTCATATAAGAATGTAGCATTTTATTTCCAAAGTGTAGTAAATCTTTGTTTTCTCACAGCAGGGTGATCGCACTACAAGGCTGCAATTTTTATTTGCCCATCAAGTGGGCTTTTGGTGGAAATTACACACCACCAGCAGCATGTTGTCCACGAGAGGGTGGTGTGGAAGGGGGGGAGGGGGGTGGGGGCGAGCGTAAGAGGACAAGTTGTTCTTCTGTTGGTATGTACTAAGGCTTTATAGTGTTTGAAGAATGTTCTTTCAAGTTCATATAAGAATGTAGCATTTTATTTCCAAAGTGTAGTAAATCTTTGTTTTCTCACAGCAGGGTGATCGCACTACAAGGCTGCAATTTTTATTTGCCCATAAAGTGGGCTTTTGGTGGAAATGACATACCACCAGCAGCATGTTGTCCACGAGAGGGTGGTGTGGAAGGGGGGGGGGGCGGGGCGAGCGTTAGAGGACAAGTTGTTCTTCTGTTGGTATGTACTAAGACTTTATAGTGTTTGAAGAATGTTCTTTCAAGTTCATATAAGAATGTAGCATTTTATTTCCAAAGTGTAGTAAATCTTTGTTTTCTCACAGCAGGGTGATCGCACTACAAGGCTGCAATTTTTATTTGCCCATCAAGTGGGCTTTTAGTGGAAATGACACACCACCAGCAGCATGTTGTCCACGAGAGGGTATTGTGGAAGGGGGGCAGGGGGGCGGGGCGAGCGTTAGAGGACAAGTTGTTCTTCTGTTGGTATGTACTAAGGCTTTATAGTGTTTGAAGAATGTTCTTTCAGGTTCATATAAGAATGTAGCATTTTATTTCCAAAGTGTAGTAAATCTTTGTTTTCTCACAGCAGGGTGATCGCACTACAAGGCTGCAATTTTTGTTTGCCCATCAAGTGGGCTTTTAGTGGAAATGACACACCACCAGCAGCATGTTGTCCACGAGAGGGTGGTGTGGAAGGGGGGAGGGGGGTGGGGGCGAGCGTAAGAGGACAAGTTGTTCTTCTGTTGGTATGTACTAAGGCTTTATAGTGTTTGAAGAATGTTGTTTCAAGTTCATATAAGAATGTAGCATTTTATTTCCAAAGTGTAGTAAATCTTTGTTTTCTCACAGCAGGGTGATCGCACTACAAGGCTGCAATTTTTATTTGCCCATCAAGTGGGCTTTTAGTGGAAATGACACACCACCAGCAGCAAGTTGTCCACGAGTGGGTGGTGTGGAAGGGGGGGGGGGGGGGGGGCGAGCGTTAGAGGACAAGTTGTTCTTCTGTTGGTATGTACTAAGGCTTTATAGTGTTTGAAGAATGTTCTTTCAAGTTCATATAAGAATGTAGCATTTTATTTCCAAAGTGTAGTAAATCTTTGTTTTCTCAAAGCAGGGTGATCGCACTACAAGGCTGCAATTTTTATTTGCCCATCAAGTGGGCTTTTAGTGGAAATGACACACCACCAGCAGCATGTTGTCCACGAGAGGGTGGTGTGGAAGGGGGGGGGGGGGGGCGGGGCGAGCGTTAGAGGACAAGTTGTTCTTCTGTTGGTATGTACTAAGGCTTTATAGTGTTTGAAGAATGTTCTTTCAAGTTCATATAAGAATGTAGCATTTTATTTCCAAAGTGTAGTAAATCTTTGTTTTCTCACAGCAGGGTGATCGCACTACAAGGCTGCAATTTTTATTTGCCCATCAAGTGGGCTTTTGGTGGAAATGACACACCACCAGCAGCATGTTGTCCACGAGAAGGTGGTGTGGAGAGGGGGGAGGGGGGCGGGGCGAGCGTTAGAGGACAAGTTGTTCTTCTGTTGGTATGTACTAAGGCTTTATAGTGTTTGAAGAATGTTCTTTCAAGTTCATATAAGAATGTAGCATTTTATTTCCAAAGTGTAGTAAATCTTTGTTTTCTCACAGCAGGGTGATCGCACTACAAGGCTGCAATTTTTATTTGCCCATCAAGTGGGCTTTTAGTGGAAATGACACACCACCAGCAGCATGTTGTCCACGAGAGTGTGGTGTGGAAGGGGGGGGGGGGCGGGGCGAGCGTTAGAGGACAAGTTGTTCTTCTGTTGGTATGTACTAAGGCTTTATAGTGTTTGAAGAATGTTCTTTCAAGTTCATATAAGAATGTAGCATTTTATTTCCAAAGTGTAGTAAATCTTTGTTTTCTCACAGCAGGGTGATCGCACTACAAGGCTGCAATTTTTATTTGCCCATCAAGTGGGCTTTTGGTGGAAATGACACACCACCAGCAGCATGTTGTCCACGAGAGGGTGGTGTGGTGAGGGGGGAGGGGGGCGGGGCGAGCGTTACAGGACAAGTTGTTCTTCTGTTGGTATGTACTAAGGCTTTATAGTGTTTCAAGAATGTTCTTTCAAGTTCATATAAGAATGTAGCATTTTATTTCCAAAGTGTAGTAAATCTTTGTTTTCTCACAGCAGGGTGATCGCACTACAAGGCTGCAATTTTTATTTGCCCATCAAGTGGGCTTTTGGTGGAAATGACACACCACCAGCAGCATGTTGTCCACGAGAGGGTGGTGTGGAGAGGGGGGAGGGGGGCGGGGCGAGCGTTAGAGGACAAGTTGTTCTTCTGTTGGTATGTACTAAGGCTTTATAGTGTTTCAAGAATGTTCTTTCAAGTTCATATAAGAATGTAGCATTTTATTTCCAAAGTGTAGTAAATCTTTGTTTTCTCACAGCAGGGTGATCGCACTACAAGGCTGCAATTTTTATTTGCCCATCAAGTGGGCTTTTGGTGGAAATGACACACCTCCAACAGCATGTTGTCCACGAGAGGGTGGTGTGGAAGGGGGGGGAGGGTGGTGGGGGCGAGCGTAAGAGGACAAGTTGTTCATCTGTTGGTATGTACTAAGGCTTTATAGTGTTTGAAGAATGTTCTTTCAAGTTCATATAAGAATGTAGCATTTTATTTCCAAAGTGTAGTAAATCTTTGTTTTCTCACAGCAGGGAGATCGCACTACAAGGCTGCAATTTTTATTTGCCCATCAAATGGGCTTTTGGTGGAAATGACACACCACCAGCAGCATGTTGTCCACGAGAGGGTGGTGTGGACGGGTGGGAGGGGGGTGGGGGCGAGCGTAAGAGGACAAGTTGTTCTTCTGTTGGTATGTACTAAGGCTTTATAGTGTTTGAAGAATGTTCTTTCAAGTTCATATAAGAATGTAGCATTTTATTTCCAAAGTGTAGTAAATCTTTGTTTTCTCACAGCAGGGTGATCGCACTACAAGGCTGCAATTTTTATTTGCCCATCAAGTGGGCTTTTGGTGGAAATGACACACCACCAGCAGCATGTTGTCCACGAGAGGGTGGTGTGGAGAGGGGGGAGGGGGGCGGGGCGAGCGTTAGAGGACAAGTTGTTCTTCTGTTGGTATGTACTAAGGCTTTATAGTGTTTCAAGAATGTTCTTTCAAGTTCATATAAGAATGTAGCATTTTATTTCCAAAGTGTAGTAAATCTTTGTTTTCTCACAGCGGGGTGATCGCACTACAAGGCTGCAATTTTTATTTGCCCATCAAGTGGGCTTTTGGCGGAAATGACACACCACCAGCAGCATGTTGTCCACGAGAGGGTGGTGTGGAAGGGGGGGAGGGGGGTGGGGGCGAGCGTAAGAGGACAAGTTGTTCTTCTGTTGGTATGTACTAAGGCTTTATAGTGTTTCAAGAATGTTCTTTCAAGTTCATATAAGAATGTAGCATTTTATTTCCAAAGTGTAGTAAATCTTTGTTTTCTCACAGCAGGGTGATCGCACTACAAGGCTGCAATTTTTATTTGCCCATCAAGTGGGCTTTTGGTGGAAATGACACACCACCAGCAGCATGTTGTCCACGAGAGGGTGGTGTGGAAGGGGGGGGGGGGCGGGGCGAGCGTTAGAGGACAAGTTGTTCTTCTGTTGGTATGTACTAAGGCTTTATAGTGTTTCAAGAATGTTCTTTCAAGTTCATATAAGAATGTAGCATTTTATTTCCAAAGTGTAGTAAATCTTTGTTTTCTCACAGCAGGGTGATCGCACTACAAGGCTGCAATTTTTATTTGCCCATCAAGTGGCCTTTTGGTGGAAATGACACACCACCAGCAGCATGTTGTCCACGAGAGGGTGGTGTGGACGGGGGGGAGGGGGGTGGGGGCGAGCGTAAGAGGACAAGTTGTTCTTCTGTTGGTATGTACTAAGGCTTTATAGTGTTTGAAGAATGTTCTTTCAAGTTCATATAAGAATGTAGCATTTTATTTCCAAAGTGTAGTAAATCTTTGTTTTCTCACAGCAGGGTGATCGCACTACAAGGCTGCAATTTTTATTTGCCCATCAAGTGGGCTTTTGGTGGAAATGACACACCACCAGCAGCATGTTGTCCCCGAGAGGGTGGTGTGGAGAGGGGGGAGGGGGGCGGGGCGAACGTTAGAGGACAAGTTGTTCTTCTGTTGGTATGTACTAAGGCTTTATAGTGTTTCAAGAATGTTCTTTCAAGTTCATATAAGAATGTAGCATTTTATTTCCAAAGTGTAGTAAATCTTTGTTTTCTCACAGCAGGGTGATCGCACTACAAGGCTGCAATTTTTATTTGCCCATCAAGTGGGCTTTTGGCGGAAATGACACACCACCAGCAGCATGTTGTCCACGAGAGGGTGGTGTGGAAGGGGGGGAGGGGAGTGGGGGCGAGCGTAAGAGGACAAGTTGTTCTTCTGTTGGTATGTACTAAGGCTTTATAGTGTTTCAAGAATGTTCTTTCAAGTTCATATAAGAATGTAGCATTTTATTTCCAAAGTGTAGTAAATCTTTGTTTTCTCACAGCAGGGTGATCGCACTACAAGGCTGCAATTTTTATTTGCCCATCAAGTGGGCTTTTGGTGGAAATGACACACCACCAGCAGCATGTTGTCCACGAGAGGGTGGTGTGGACGGGGGGGGGGGGGGGGGCGGGGCGAGCGTTAGAGGACAAGTTGTTCTTCTGTTGGTATGTACTAAGGCTTTATAGTGTTTCAAGAATGTTCTTTCAAGTTCATATAAGAATGTAGCATTTTATTTCCAAAGTGTAGTAAATCTTTGTTTTCTCACAGCAGGGTGATCGCACTACAAGGCTGCAATTTTTATTTGCCCATCAAGTGGGCTTTTGGTGGAAATGACACACCACCAGCAGCATGTTGTCCACGAGAGAGTGGTGTGGAGAGGGGGGAGGGGGGCGGGGCGAGCGTTAGAGGACAAGTTGTTCTTCTGTTGGTATGTACTAAGGCTTTATAGTGTTTCAAGAATGTTCTTTCAAGTTCATATAAGAATGTAGCATTTTATTTCCAAAGTGTGGTAAATCTTTGTTTTCTCACAGCAGGGTGATCGCACTACAAGGCTGCAATTTTTATTTGCCCATCAAGTGGGCTTTTGGTGGAAATGACACACCACCAGCAGCATGTTGTCCACGAGAGGGTGGTGTGGAAGGGGGGGGGGGGGGGGGTTGGCGGGGCGAGCGTTAGAGGACAAGTTGTTCTTCCGTTGGTATGTACTAAGGCTTTATAGTGTTTCAAGAATGTTCTTTCAAGTTCATATAAGAATGTAGCATTTTATTTCCAAAGTGTAGTAAATCTTTGTTTTCTCACAGCAGGGTGATCGCACTACAAGGCTGCAATTTTTATTTGCCCCTCAAGTGGGCTTTTGGTGGAAATGACACACCACCAGCAGCATGTTGTCCACGAGAGGGTGGTGTGGAAGGGGGGGGGGGGGGCGGGGCGAGCGTTAGAGGACAAGTTGTTCTTCTGTTGGTATGTACTAAGGCTTTATAGTGTTTCAAGAATGTTCTTTCAAGTTCATATAAGAATGTAACATTTTATTTCCAAAGTGTAGTAAATCTTTGTTTTCTCACAGCAGGGTGATCGCACTACAAGGCTGCAATTTTTATTTGCCCATCAAGTGGGCTTTTGGTGGAAATGACACACCACCAGCAGCATGTTGTCCACGAGAGGGTGGTGTGGAGAGGGGGGAGGGGGGCGGGGCGAGCGTTAGAGGACAAGTTGTTCTTCTGTTGGTATGTACTAAGGCTTTATAGTGTTTGAAGAATGTTCTTTCAAGTTCATATAAGAATGTAGCATTTTATTTCCAAAGTGTAGTAAATCTTTGTTTTCTCACAGCAGGGTGATCGCACTACAAGGCTGCAATTTTTATTTGCCCATCAAGTGGGCTTTTGGTGGAAATGACACACCACCAGCAGCATGTTGTCCACGAGAGGGTGGTGTGGAAGGGGGGGAGGGGGGTGGGGGCGAGCGTAAGAGGACAAGTTGTTCTTGTGTTGGTATGTACTAAGGCTTTATAGTGTTTGAAGAATGTTCTTTCAAGTTCATATAAGAATGTAGCATTTTATTTCCAAAGTGTAGTAAATCTTTGTTTTCTCACAGCAGGGTGATCGCACTACAAGGCTGCAATTTCTATTTGCCCATCAAGTGGGCTTTTGGTGGAAATGACACACCACCAGCAGCATGTTGTCCACGAGAGGGTGGTGCGGAAGGGGGGGGGGGGGGGCGAGCGTAAGAGGACAAGTTGTTCTTCTGTTGGTATGTACTAAGGCTTTATAGTGTTTGAAGAATGTTCTTTCAAGTTCATATAAGAATGTAGCATTTTATTTCCAAAGTGTAGTAAATCTTTGTTTTCTCACAGCAGGGTGATCGCACTACAAGGCTGCAATTTTTATTTGCCCATCAAGTGGGCTTTTAGTGGAAATGACACACCACCAGCAGCATGTTGTCCACGAGAGGGTGGTGTGGAGAGGGGGGGAGGGGGGCGGGGCTAGCGTTAGAGGACAAGTTGTTTTTCTGTTGGTATGTACTAAGGCTTTATAGTGTTTGAAGAATGTTCTTTCAAGTTCATATAAGAATGTAGCATTTTATTTCCAAAGTGTAGTAAATCTTTGTTTTCTCACAGCAGGGTGATCGCACTACAAGGCTGCAATTTTTATTTGCCCATCAAGTGGGCTTTTGGTGGAAATGACACACCACCAGCAGCATGTTGTCCACGAGAGGGTGGTGTGGAAGGGGGGGGGGGGGGGTTGGCGGGGCTGAGCGTTAGAGGACAAGTTGTTCTTCTGTTGGTATGTACTAAGGCTTTATAGTGTTTCAAGAATGTTCTTTCAAGTTCATATAAGAATGTAGCATTTTATTTCCAAAGTGTAGTAAATCTTTGTTTTCTCACAGCAGGGTGATCGCACTAAAAGGTTGCAATTTTTATTTGCCCATCAAGTGGGCTTTTGGTGGAAATGACACACCACCAGCAGCATGTTGTCCACGAGAGGGTGGTGTGGAGAGGGGGGAGGGGGGCGGGGCGAGCGTTAGAGGACAAGTTGTTCTTCTGTTGGTATGTACTAAGGCTTTATAGTGTTTGAAGAATGTTCTTTCAAGTTCATATAAGAATGTAGCATTTTATTTCCAAAGTGTAGTAAATCTTTGTTTTCTCACAGCAGGGTGATCGCACTACAAGGCTGCAATTTTTATTTGCCCATCAAGTGGGCTTTTGGTGGAAATGACACACCACCAGCAGCATGTTGTCCACGAGAGGGTGGTGTGGAAGGGGGGGAGGGGGGTGGGGGCGCGCGTAAGAGGACAAGTTGTTCTTCTGTTGGTATGTACTAAGGCTTTATAGTGTTTCAAGAATGTTCTTTCAAGTTCATATAAGAATGTAGCATTTTATTTCCAAAGTGTAGTAAATCTTTGTTTTCTCACAGCAGGGTGATCGCACTACAAGGCTGCAATTTTTATTTGCCCATCAAGTGGGCTTTTGGTGGAAATGACACACCACCAGCAGCATGTTGTCCACGAGAGGGTGGTGTGGAAGGGGGGGAGGGGGTTGGGGGCGAGCGTAAGAGGATAAGTTGTTCTTCTGTTGGTATGTACTAAGGCTTTATAGTGTTTGAAGAATGTTCTTTCAAGTTCATATAAGAATGTAGCATTTTATTTCCAAAGTGTAGTAAATCTTTGTTTTCTCACAGCAGGGTGATCGCACTACAAGGCTGCAATTTTTATTTGCCCATCAAGTGGGCTTTTGGTGGAAATGACACACCACCACCAGCATGTTGTCCACGAGAGTGTGGTGTGGAGAGGGGGGGGGGGGGGCGTTGCGAGCGTTAGAGGACAAGTTGTTCTTCTGTTGGTATGTACTAAGGCTTTATAGTGTTTGAAGAATGTTCTTTCAAGTTCATATAAGAATGTAGCATTTTATTTCCAAAGTGTAGTAAATCTTTGTTTTCCTACAGCAGGGTGATCGCACTACAAGGCTGCAATTTTTATTTGCCCATCAAGTGGGCTTTTAGTGGAAATGACACACCACCAGCAGCATGTTGTCCACGAGAGGGTGGTGTGGAAGGGGAGCAGGGGGGCGGGGCGAGCGTTAGAGGACAAGTTGTTCTTCTGTTGGTATGTACTAAGGCTTTATAGTGTTTGAAGAATGTTCTTTCAAGTTCATATAAGAATGTAGCATTTTATTTCCAAAGTGTAGTAAATCTTTGTTTTCTCACAGCAGGGTGATCGCACTACAAGGCTGCAATTTTTGTTTGCCCATCAAGTGGGCTTTTAGTGGAAATGACACACCACCAGCAGCATGTTGTCCACGAGAGGGTGGTGTGGAAGGGGGGGACGGGGGTGGGGGCGAGCGTAAGAGGACAAGTTGTTCTTCTGTTGGTATGTACTAAGGCTTTATAGTGTTTGAAGAATGTTGTATCAAGTTCATATAAGAATGTAGCATTTTATTTCCAAAGTGTTGTAAATCTTTGTTTTCTCACAGCAGGGTGATCGCACTACAAGGCTGCAATTTTTATTTGCCCATCAAGTGGGCTTTTAGTGGAAATGACACACCACCAGCAGCATGTTGTCCACGAGTGGGCGGTGTGGAAGGGGGGGGGGGGGGGGCGGGGCGAGCGTTAGAGGACAAGTTGTTCTTCTGTTGGTATGTACTAAGGCTTTATAGTGTTTGAAGAATGTTCTTTCAAGTTCATATAAGAATGTAGCATTTTATTTCCAAAGTGTAGTAAATCTTTGTTTTCTCACAGCAGGGTGATCGCACTACAAGGCTGCAATTTTTATTTGCCCATCAAGTGGGCTTTTAGTGGAAATGACACACCACCAGCAGCATGTTGTCCATGAGAGGGTGGTGTGGAAGGGGGGGGGGGGGGGGTTAACGGGGCGAGCGTTAGAGGACAAGTTGTTCTTCTGTTGGTATGTACTAAGGCTTTATAGTGTTTGAAGAAAGTTCTTTCAAGTTCATATAAGAATGTAGCATTTTATTTCCAAAGTGTAGTAAATCTTTGTTTTCTCACGGCAGGGTGATCGCACTACAAGGCTGCAATTTCTATTGCCCATCAAGTGGGCTTTTAGTGGAAATGACACACCACCAGAAGCATGTTGTCCACGAGAAGGTGGTGTGGAAGGGGGGGGGGGGGCGGGGCGAGCGTTAGAGGACAAGTTGTTCTTCTGTTGGTATGTACTAAGGCTTTATAGTGTTTGAAGAATGTTCTTTCAAGTTCATATAAGAATGTAGCATTTTATTTCCAAAGTGTAGTAAATCTATGTTTTCTCACAGCAGGGTGATCGCACTACAAGGCTGCAATTTTTATTTGCCCATCAAGTGGGCTTTTGGTGGAAATGACACACCACCAGCAGCATGTTGTCCACGAGAGGGTGGTGTGGAAGGGGGGGAGGGGGGTGGGGGCGAGCGTAAGAGGACAAGTTGTTCTTCTGTTGGTATGTACTAAATCTTTATAGTGTTTCAAGAATGTTCTTTCAAGTTCATATAAGAATGTAGCATTTTATTTCCAAAGTGAAGTAAATCTTTGTTTTCTCACAGCAGGGTGATCGCACTACAAGGCTGCAATTTTTATTTGCCCATCAAGTGGGCTTTTGGTGGAAATGACACACCACCAGCAGCATGTTGTCCACGAGAGGGTGGTGTGGAAGGGGGGGGGGGGTTGGCGGGGCGAGCGTTAGAGGACAAGTTGTTCTTCTGTTGGTATGTACTAAGGCTTTATAGTGTTTCAAGAATGTTCTTTCTAGTTCATATAAGAATGTAGCATTTTATTTCCAAAGTGTAGTAAATCTTTGTTTTCTCACAGCAGGGTGATCGCACTACAAGGCTGCAATTTTTATTTGCCCATCAAGTGGGCTTTTGGTGGAAATGACACACCACCAGCAGCATGTTGTCCATGAGAGGGTGGTGTGGAGAGGGAGGAGGGGGGCGGGGCGAGCGTTAGAGGACAAGTTGTTCTTCTGTTGGTATGTACTAAGGCTTTATAGTGTTTCAAGAATGTTCTTTCAAGTTCATATAAGAATGTAGCATTTTATTTTCAAAGTGTAGTAAATCTTTGTTTTCTCACAGCAGGGTGATCGCACTACAAGGCTGCAATTTTTATTTGCCCATCAAGTGGGCTATTGGTGGAAATGACACACCACCAGCAGCATGTTGTCCACGAGAGGGTGGTGGGGAAGGGGGGTGGGGGCGAGCGTAAGAGGACAAGTTGTTCTTCTGTTGGTATGTACTAAGGCTTTATAGTGTTTGAAGAATGTTCTTTCAGGTTCATATAAGAATGTAGCATTTTATTTCCAAAGTGTAGTAAATCTTTGTTTTCTCACAGCAGGGTGATCGCACTACAAGGCTGCAATTTTTATTTGCCCATCAAGTGGGCTTTTGGCGGAAATGACACACCACCAGCAGCATGTTGTCCACGAGAGGGTGGTGTGGAAGGGGGGGAGGGGGTTGGGGGCGAGCGTAAGAGGACAAGTTGTTCTTCTGTTGGTATGTACTAAGGCTTTATAGTGTTTGAAGAATGTTCTTTCAAGTTCATATAAGAATGTAGCATTTTATTTCCAAAGCGTAGTAAATCTTTGTTTTCTCACAGCAGGGTGATCGCACTACAAGGCTGCAATTTTTATTTGCCCATCAAGTGGGCTTTTGGTGGAAATGACACACCACCAGCAGCATGTTGTCCACGAGAGGGTGGTGTGGAGAGGGGGGGGGGGGCGTTGCGAGCGTTAGAGGACAAGTTGTTCTTCTGTTGGTATGTACTAAGGCTTTATAGTGTTTGAAGAATGTTCTTTCAAGTTCATATAAGAATGTAGCATTTTATTTCCAAAGTGTAGTAAATCTTTGTTTTCCTACAGCAGGGTGATCGCACTACAAGGCTGCAATTTTTATTTGCCCATCAAGTGGGCTTTTAGTGGAAATGACACACCACCAGCAGCATGTTGTCCACGAGAGGGTGGTGTGGAAGGGGGGCAGGGGGGCGGGGCGAGCGTTAGAGGACAAGTTGTTCTTCTGTTGGTATGTACTAAGGCTTTATAGTGTTTGAAGAATGTTCTTTCAAGTTCATATAAGAATGTAGCATTTTATTTTCAAAGTGTAGTAAATCTTTGTTTTCTCACAGCAGGGTGATCGCACTACAAGGCTGCAATTTTTGTTTGCCCATCAAGTGGGCTTTTAGTGGAAATGACACACCACCAGCAGCATGTTGTCCACGAGAGGGTGGTGTGGAAGGGGGGGAGGGGGGTGGGGGCGAGCGTAAGAGGACAAGTTGTTCTTCTGTTGGTATGTACTAAGGCTTTATTGTGTTTGAAGAATGTTCTTTCAAGTTCATATAAGAACGTAGCATTTTATTTCCAAAGTGTAGTAAATCTTTGTTTTCTCACAGCAGGGTGATCGCACTACAAGGCTGCAATTTTTATTTGCCCATCAAGTGGGCTTTTAGTGGAAATGACACACCACCAGCAGCATGTTGTCCATGAGAGGGTGGTGTGGAAGGGGGGGGGGGGGGTTGGCGGGGCGAGCGTTAGAGGACAAGTTGTTCTTCTGTTGGTATGTACTAAGGCTTTATAGTGTTTGAAGAAAGTTCTTTCAAGTTCATATAAGAATGTAGCATTTTATTTCCAAAGTGTAGTAAATCTTTGTTTTCTCACGGCAGGGTGATCGCACTACAAGGCTGCAATTTCTATTGCCCATCAAGTGGGCTTTTAGTGGAAATGACACACCACCAGAAGCATGTTGTCCACGAGAAGGTGGTGTGGAAGGGTGGGGGGGGGCAGGGCGAGCGTTAGAGGACAAGTTGTTCTTCTGTTGGTATGTACTAAGGCTTTATAGTGTTTGAAGAATGTTCTTTCAAGTTCATATAAGAATGTAGCATTTTATTTCCAAAGTGTAGTAAATCTATGTTTTCTCACAGCAGGGTGATCGCACTACAAGGCTGCAATTTTTATTTGCCCATCAAGTGGGCTTTTGGTGGAAATGACACACCACCAGCAGCATGTTGTCCACGAGAGGGTGGTGTGGAAGGGGGGGAGGGGGGTGGGGGCGAGCGTAAGAGGACAAGTTGTTCTTCTGTTGGTATGTACTAAATCTTTATAGTGTTTCAAGAATGTTCTTTCAAGTTCATATAAGAATGTAGCATTTTATTTCCAAAGTGAAGTAAATCTTTGCTTTCTCACAGCAGGGTGATCGCACTACAAGGCTGCAATTTTTATTTGCCCATCAAGTGGGCTTTTGGTGGAAATGACACACCACCAGCAGCATGTTGTCCACGAGAGGGCGGTGTGGAAGGGGGGGGGGGGGGGGGGGGTTGGCGGGGCGAGCGTTAGAGGACAAGTTGTTCTTCTGTTGGTATGTACTAAGGCTTTATAGTGTTTCAAGAATGTTCTTTCTAGTTCATATAAGAATGTAGCATTTTATTTCCAAAGTGTAGTAAATCTTTGTTTTCTCACAGCAGGGTGATCGCACTACAAGGCTGCAATTTTTATTTGCCCATCAAGTGGGCTTTTGGTGGAAATGACACACCACCAGCAGCATGTTGTCCACGAGAGGGAGGTGTGGAGAGGGGGGAGGGGGGCGGGGCGAGCGTTAGAGGACAAGTTGTTCTTCTGTTGGTATGTACTAAGGCTTTATAGTGTTTCAAGAATGTTCTTTCAAGTTCATATAAGAATGTAGCATTTTATTTCCAAAGTGTAGTAAATCTTTGTTTTCTCACAGCAGGGTGATCGCACTACAAGGCTGCAATTTTTATTTGCCCATCAAGTGGGCTTTTAGTGGAAATGACACACCACCAGCAGCATGTTTTCCACGAGAGGGTGGTGTGGAAGGGGGGGGGGGGGGCGGGGCGAGCGTTAGAGGACAAGTTGTTCTTCTGTTGGTATGTACTAAGGCTTTATAGTGTTTGAAGAATGTTCTTTCAAGTTCATATAAGAATGTAGCATTTTATTTCCAAAGTGTAGTAAATCTTTGTTTTCTCACAGCAGGGTGATCGCACTACAAGGCTGCAATTTTTATTTGCCCATCAAGTGGGCTTTTGGTGGAAATGACACACCACCAGCAGCATGTTGTCCACGAGAGGGTGGTGTGGAAGGGGGGGAGGGGGGTGGGGGCGAGCGTAAGAGGACAAGTTGTTCTTCTGTTGGTATGTACTAAATCTTTATAGTGTTTCAAGAATGTTCTTTCAAGTTCATATAAGAATGTAGCATTTTATTTCCAAAGTGAAGTAAATCTTTGCTTTCTCACAGCAGGGTGATCGCACTACAAGGCTGCAATTTTTATTTGCCCATCAAGTGGGCTTTTGGTGGAAATGACACACCACCAGCAGCATGTTGTCCACGAGAGGGCGGTGTGGAAGGGGGGGGGGGGGGGGGGGGTTGGCGGGGCGAGCGTTAGAGGACAAGTTGTTCTTCTGTTGGTATGTACTAAGGCTTTATAGTGTTTCAAGAATGTTCTTTCTAGTTCATATAAGAATGTAGCATTTTATTTCCAAAGTGTAGTAAATCTTTGTTTTCTCACAGCAGGGTGATCGCACTACAAGGCTGCAATTTTTATTTGCCCATCAAGTGGGCTTTTGGTGGAAATGACACACCACCAGCAGCATGTTGTCCACGAGAGGGAGGTGTGGAGAGGGGGGAGGGGGGCGGGGCGAGCGTTAGAGGACAAGTTGTTCTTCTGTTGGTATGTACTAAGGCTTTATAGTGTTTCAAGAATGTTCTTTCAAGTTCATATAAGAATGTAGCATTTTATTTCCAAAGTGTAGTAAATCTTTGTTTTCTCACAGCAGGGTGATCGCACTACAAGGCTGCAATTTTTATTTGCCCATCAAGTGGGCTTTTAGTGGAAATGACACACCACCAGCAGCATGTTTTCCACGAGAGGGTGGTGTGGAAGGGGGGGGGGGGGGCGGGGCGAGCGTTAGAGGACAAGTTGTTCTTCTGTTGGTATGTACTAAGGCTTTATAGTGTTTGAAGAATGTTCTTTCAAGTTCATATAAGAATGTAGCATTTTATTTCCAAAGTGTAGTAAATCTTTGTTTTCTCACAGCAGGGTGATCGCACTACAAGGCTGCAATTTTTATTTGCCCATCAAGTGGGCTTTTGGTGGAAATGACACACCACCAGCAGCATGTTGTCCATGAGAGGGTGGTGTGGAGAGGGAGGAGGGGGGCGGGGCGAGCGTTAGAGGACAAGTTGTTCTTCTGTTGGTATGTACTAAGGCTTTATAGTGTTTGAAGAATGTTCTTTCAAGTTCATATAAGAATGTAGCATTTTATTTTCAAAGTGTAGTAAATCTTTGTTTTCTCACAGCAGGGTGATCGCACTACAAGGCTGCAATTTTTATTTGCCCATCAAGTGGGCTATTGGTGGAAATGACACACCACCAGCAGCATGTTGTCCACGAGAGGGTGGTGGGGAAGGGGGGTGGGGGCGAGCGTAAGAGGACAAGTTGTTCTTCTGTTGGTATGTACTAAGGCTTTATAGTGTTTGAAGAATGTTCTTTCAGGTTCATATAAGAATGTAGCATTTTATTTCCAAAGTGTAGTAAATCTTTGTTTTCTCACAGCAGGGTGATCGCACTACAAGGCTGCAATTTTTATTTGCCCATCAAGTGGGCTTTTGGTGGAAATGACACACCACCAGCAGCATGTTGTCCATGAGAGGGTGGTGTGGAGAGGGAGGAGGGGGGCGGGGCGAGCGTTAGAGGACAAGTTGTTCTTCTGTTGGTATGTACTAAGGCTTTATAGTGTTTCAAGAATGTTCTTTCAAGTTCATATAAGAATGTAGCATTTTATTTCCAAAGTGTAGTAAATCTTTGTTTTCTCACAGCAGGGTGATCGCACTACAAGGCTGCAATTTTTATTTGCCCATCAAGTGGGCTTTTGGCGGAAATGACACACCACCAGCAGCATGTTGTCCACGAGAGGGTGGTGTGGAAGGGGGGGAGGGGGGTGGGGGCGAGCGTAAGAGGACAAGTTGTTCTTCTGTTGGTATGTACTAAGGCTTTATAGTGTTTCAAGAATGTTCTTTCAAGTTCATATAAGAATGTAGCATTTTATTTCCAAAGTGTAGTAAATCTTTGTTTTCTCACAGCAGGGTGATCGCACTACAAGGCTGCAATTTTTATTTGCCCATCAAGTGGGCTTTTGGTGGAAATGACACACCACCAGCAGCATGTTGTCCACGAGAGGGTGGTGTGGAAGGGGGGGGGGGGGGGGCGGGGCGAGCGTTAGAGGACAAGTTGTTCTTCTGTTGGTATGTACTAAGGCTTTATAGTGTTTCAAGAATGTTCTTTCAAGTTCATATAAGAATGTAGCATTTTATTTCCAAAGTGTAGTAAATCTTTGTTTTCTCACAGCAGGGTGATCGCACTACAAGGCTGCAATTTTTATTTGCCCATCAAGTGGGCTTTTGGTGGAAATGACACACCACCAGCAGCATGTTGTCCACGAGAGGGTGGTGTGGAGAGGGGGGAGGGGGGCGGGGCGAGCGTTAGAGGACAAGTTGTTCTTCTGTTGGTATGTACTAAGGCTTTATAGTGTTTCAAGAATGTTCTTTCAAGTTCATATAAGAATGTAGCATTTTATTTCCAAAGTGTAGTAAATCTTTGTTTTCTCACAGCAGGGTGAACGCACTACAAGGCTGCAATTTTTATTTGCCCATCAAGTGGGCTTTTGGTGGAAATGACACACCACCAGCAGCATGTTGTCCACGAGAGGGTGGTGTGGAAGGGGGGGAGGGGGGTGGGGGCGAGCATAAGAGGACAAGTTGTTCTTCTGTTGGTATGTACTAAGGCTTTATAGTGTTTGAAGAATGTTCTTTCAAGTTCATATAAGAATGTAGCATTTTATTTCCAAAGTGTAGTAAATCTTTGTTTTCTCACAGCAGGGTGATCGCACTACAAGGCTGCAATTTTTATTTGCCCATCAAGTGGGCTTTTAGTGGAAATGACACACCACCAGCAGCATGTTGTCCACGAGAGGGTGGTGTGGAGAGGGAGGAGGGGGGCGGGGCGAGCGTTAGAGGACAAGTTGTTCTTCTGTTGGTATGTACTAAGGCTTTATAGTGTTTCAAGAATGTTCTTTCAAGTTCATATAAGAATGTAGCATTTTATTTCCAAAGTGTAGTAAATCTTTGTTTTCTCACAGCAGGGTGATCGCACTACAAGGCTGCAATTTTTATTTGCCCATCAAGTGGGCTTTTGGTGGAAATGACACACCACCAGCAGCATGTTGTCCACGAGAGGGTGGTGTAGAAGGGGGGGGGGGGGGGGCGGGGCGAGCGTTAGAGGACAAGTTGTTCTTCTGTTGGTATGTACTAAGGCTTTATAGTGTTTGAAGAATGTTCTTTCAAGTTCATATAAGAATGTAGCATTTTATTTCCAAAGTGTAGTAAATCTTTGTTTTCTCACAGCAGGGTGATCGCACTACAACGCTGCAATTTTTATTTGCCCATCAAGTGGGCTTTTGGTGGAAATGACACACCACCAGCAGCATGTTGTCCATGAGAGGGTGGTGTGGAGAGGGAGGAGGGGGGCGGGGCGAGCGTTAGAGGACAAGTTGTTCTTCTGTTGGTATGTACTAAGGCTTTATAGTGTTTCAAGAATGTTCTTTCAAGTTCATATAAGAATGTAGCATTTTATTTCCAAAGTGTAGTAAATCTTTGTTTTCTCACAGCAGGGTCATCGCACTACAAGGCTGCAATTTTTATTTGCCCATCAAGTGGGCTTTTAGTGGAAATGACACACCACCAGCAGCATGTTGTCCACGAGAGGGTGGTGTGGAAGGGGGGGAGGGGGGTGGGGGCGAGCATAAGAGGACAAGTTGTTCTTCTGTTGGTATGTACTAAGGCTTTATAGTGTTTGAAGAATGTTCTTTCAAGTTCATATAAGAATGTAGCATTTTATTTCCAAAGTGTAGTAAATCTTTGTTTTCTCACAGCAGGGTGATCGCACTACAAGGCTGCAATTTTTATTTGCCCATCAAGTGGGCTTTTAGTGGAAATGACACACCACCAGCAGCATGTTGTCCACGAGAGTGTGGTGTGGAGAGGGAGGAGGGGGGCGGGGCGAGCGTTAGAGGACAAGTTGTTCTTCTGTTGGTATGTACTAAGGCTTTATAGTGTTTCAAGAATGTTCTTTCAAGTTCATATAAGAATGTAGCATTTTATTTCCAAAGTGTAGTAAATCTTTGTTTTCTCACAGCAGGGTGATCGCACTACAAGGCTGCAATTTTTATTTGCCCATCAAGTGGGCTTTTGGTGGAAATGACACACCACCAGCAGCATGTTGTCCACGAGAGGGTGGTGTGGAAGGGGGGGGGGGGGGGCGGGGCGAGCGTTAGAGGACAAGTTGTTCTTCTGTTGGTATGTACTAAGGCTTTATAGTGTTTCAAGAATGTTCTTTCAAGTTCATATAAGAATGTAGCATTTTATTTCCAAAGTGTAGTAAATCTTTGTTTTCTCACAGCAGGGTGATCGCACTACAAGGCTGCAATTTTTATTTGCCCATCAAGTGGGCTTTTGGTGGAAATGACACACCACCAGCAACATGTTGTCCATGAGAGGGTGGTGTGGAGAGGGAGGAGGGGGGCGGGGCGAGCGTTAGAGGACAAGTTGTTCTTCTGTTGGTATGTACTAAGGCTTTATAGTGTTTCAAGAATGTTCTTTCAAGTTCATATAAGAATGTAGCATTTTATTTCCAAAGTGTAGTAAATCTTTGTTTTCTCACAGCAGGGTGATCGCACTACAAGCATGCAATTTTTATTTGCCCATCAAGTGGGCTTTTGGTGGAAATGACACACCACCAGCAGCATGTTGTCCACGAGAGGGTGGTGTGGAAGGGGGGGGGGGGGGGGGGGCGGGGCGAGCGTTAGAGGACAAGTTGTTCTTCTGTTGGTATGTACTAAGGCTTTATAGTGTTTGAAGAATGTTCTTTCAAGTTCATATAAGAATGTAGCATTTTATTTCCAAAGTGTAGTAAATCTTTGTTTTCTCACAGCAGGGTGATCGCACTACAAGGCTGCAATTTTTATTTGCCCATCAAGTGGGCTTTTGGTGGAAATGACACACCACCAGCAGCATGTTGTCCATGAGAGGGTGGTGTGGAGAGGGAGGAGGGGGGCGGGGCGAGCGTTAGAGGACAAGTTGTTCTTCTGTTGGTATGTACTAAGGCTTTATAGTGTTTCAAGAATGTTCTTTCAAGTTCATATAAGAATGTAGCATTTTATTTCCAAAGTGTAGTAAATCTTTGTTTTCTCACAGCAGGGTGATCGCACTACAAGGCTGCAATTTTTATTTGCCCATCAAGTGGGCTTTTAGTGGAAATGACACACCACCAGCAGCATGTTGTCCACGAGAGGGTGGTGTGGAAGGGGGGGAGGGGGGTGGGGGCGAGCATAAGAGGACAAGTTGTTCTTCTGTTGGTATGTACTAAGGCTTTATAGTGTTTCAAGAATGTTCTTTCAAGTTCATATAAGAATGTAGCATTTTATTTCCAAAGTGTAGTAAATCTTTGTTTTCTCACAGCAGGGTGATCGCACTACAAGGCTGCAATTTTTATTTGCCCATCAAGTGGGCTTTTGGTGGAAATGACACACCACCAGCAACATGTTGTCCATGAGAGGGTGGTGTGGAGAGGGAGGAGGGGGGCGGGGCGAGCGTTAGAGGACAAGTTGTTCTTCTGTTGGTATGTACTAAGGCTTTATAGTGTTTCAAGAATGTTCTTTCAAGTTCATATAAGAATGTAGCATTTTATTTCCAAAGTGTAGTAAATCTTTGTTTTCTCACAGCAGGGTGATCGCACTACAAGCATGCAATTTTTATTTGCCCATCAAGTGGGCTTTTGGTGGAAATGACACACCACCAGCAGCATGTTGTCCACGAGAGGGTGGTGTGGAAGGGGGGGGGGGGGGGGGCGAGCGTTAGAGGACAAGTTGTTCTTCTGTTGGTATGTACTAAGGCTTTATAGTGTTTGAAGAATGTTCTTTCAAGTTCATATAAGAATGTAGCATTTTATTTCCAAAGTGTAGTAAATCTTTGTTTTCTCACAGCAGGGTGATCGCACTACAAGGCTGCAATTTTTATTTGCCCATCAAGTGGGCTTTTGGTGGAAATGACACACCACCAGCAGCATGTTGTCCATGAGAGGGTGGTGTGGAGAGGGAGGAGGGGGGCGGGGCGAGCGTTAGAGGACAAGTTGTTCTTCTGTTGGTATGTACTAAGGCTTTATAGTGTTTCAAGAATGTTCTTTCAAGTTCATATAAGAATGTATCATTTTATTTCCAAAGTGTAGTAAATCTTTGTTTTCTCACAGCAGGGTGATCGCACTACAAGGCTGCAATTTTTATTTGCCCATCAAGTGGGCTTTTGGTGGAAATGACACACCACCAGCAGCATGTTGTCCACGAGAGGGTGGTGTGGAAGGGGGGGGGGGGGGTTGGCGGGGCGAGCGTTAGAGGACAAGTTGTTCTTCTGTTGGTATGTACTAAGGCTTTATAGTGTTTCAAGAATGTTCTTTCAAGTTCATATAAGAATGTAGCATTTTATTTCCAAAGTGTAGTAAATCTTTGTTTTCTCCAGGGTGATCGCACTACAAGGCTGCAATTTTTATTTGCCCATCAAGTGGGCTTTTAGTGGAAATGACACACCACCAGCAGCATGTTGTCCACGAGAGGGTGGTGTGGAAGGGGTGGGGGGCGGGGCGAGCGTTAGAGGACAAGTTGTTCTTCTGTTGGTATGTACTAAGGCTTTATAGTGTTTGAAGAATGTTCTTTCAAGTTCATATAAGAATGTAGCATTTTATTTCCAAAGTGTAGTAAATCTTTGTTTTCTCACAGCAGGGTGATCGCACTACAAGGCTGCAATTTTTATTTGCCCATCAAGTGGGCTTTTAGTGGAAATGACACACCACCAGCAGCATGTTGTCCACGAGAGGGTGGTGTGGAAGGGGGGGAGGGGGGTGTGGGCGAGCGTAAGAGGACAAGTTGTTCTTCTGTTGGTATGTACTAAGGCTTTATAGTGTTTGAAGAATGTTCTTTCAAGTTCATATAAGAATGTAGCATTTTATTTCCAAAGTGTAGTAAATCTTTGTTTTCTCACAGCAGGGTGATCGCACTAAAAGGCTGCAATTTTTATTTGCCCATCAAGTGGGCTTTTGGTGGAAATGACACACCACCAGCAGCATGTTGTCCACGAGAAGGTGGTGTGGAGAGGGGGGAGGGGGGCGGGGCGAGCGTTAGAGGACAAGTTGTTCTTCTGTTGGTATGTACTAAGGCTTTATAGTGTTTCAAGAATGTTCTTTCAAGTTCATATAAGAATGTAGCATTTTATTTCCAAAGTGTAGTAAATCTTTGTTTTCTCACAGCAGGGTGATCGCACTACAAGGCTGCAATTTTTATTTGCCCATCAAGTGGGCTTTTGGTGGAAATGACACACCACCAGCAGCATGTTGTCCACGAGAGGGTGGTGTGGAAGGGGGGGAGGGGGCTGGGGGCGAGCGTAAGAGGACAAGTTGTTCTTCTGTTGGTATGTACTAAGGCTTTATAGTGTTTCAAGAATGTTCTTTCAATTTCATATAAGAATGTAGCATTTTATTTCCAAAGTGTAGTAAATCTTTGTTTTCTCACAGCAGGGTGATCGCACTACAAGGCTGCAATTTTTATTTGCCCATCAAGTGGGCTTTTGGTGGAAATGACACACCACCAGCAGCATGTTGTCCACGAGAGGGTGGTGTGGAAGGGGGGGAGGGGGGTGGGGGCGAGCGTAAGAGGACAAGTTGTTCTTCTGTTGGTATGTACTAAGGCTTTATAGTGTTTGAAGAATGTTCTTTCAAGTTCATATAAGAATGTAGCATTTTATTTCCAAAGTGTAGTAAATCTTTGTTTTCTCACAGCAGGGTGATCGCACTACAAGGCTGCAATTTTTATTTGCCCATCAAGTGGGCTTTTGGTGGAAATGACACACCACCAGCAGCATGTTGTCCACGAGAGGGTGGTGTGGAAGGGGGGGGGGGGGGGCGGGGCGAGCGTTAGAGGACAAGTTGTTCTTCTGTTGGTATGTACTAAGGCTTTATAGTGTTTGAAGAATGTTCTTTCAAGTTCATATAAGAATGTAGCATTTTATTTCCAAAGTGTAGTAAATCTTTGTTTTCTCACAGCAGGGTGATCGCACTACAAGGCTGCAATTTTTATTTGCCCATCAAGTGGGCTTTTAGTGGAAATGACACACCACCAGCAGCATGTTGTCCACGAGAGGGTGGTGAGGAGAGGGGGGAGGGGGGCGGGGCGAGCGTTAGAGGACAAGTTGTTCTTCTGTTGGTATGTACTAAGGCTTTATAGTGTTTGAAGAATGTTCTTTCAAGTTCATTGAAGAATGTAGCATTTTATTTCCAAAGTGTAGTAAATCTTTGTTTTCTCACAGCAGGGTGATCGCACTACAAGGCTGCAATTTTTATTTGCCCATCAAGTGGGCTTTTGGTGGAAATGACACACCACCAGCAGCATGTTGTCCACGAGAGGGTGGTGTAGAAGGGGGGGGGGGGGGGGGGCGGGGCGAGCGTTAGAGGACAAGTTGTTCTTCTGTTGGTATGTACTAAGGCTTTATAGTGTTTGAAGAATGTTCTTTCAAGTTCATATAAGAATGTAGCATTTTATTTCCAAAGTGTAGTAAATCTTTGTTTTCTCACAGCAGGGTGATCGCACTACAACGCTGCAATTTTTATTTGCCCATCAAGTGGGCTTTTGGTGGAAATGACACACCACCAGCAGCATGTTGTCCACGAGAGGGTGGTGTGGAAGGGGGGGGGGGGGGGTTGGCGGGGCGAGCGTTAGAGGACAAGTTGTTCTTCTGTTGGTATGTACTAAGGCTTTATAGTGTTTCAAGAATGTTCTTTCAAGTTCATATAAGAATGTAGCATTTTATTTCCAAAGTGTAGTAAATCTTTGTTTTCTCACAGCAGGGTGATCGCACTACAACGCTGCAATTTTTATTTGCCCATCAAGTGGGCTTTTGGTGGAAATGACACACCACCAGCAGCATGTTGTCCATGAGAGGGTGGTGTGGAGAGGGAGGAGGGGGGCGGGGCGAGCGTTAGAGGACAAGTTGTTCTTCTGTTGGTATGTACTAAGGCTTTATAGTGTTTCAAGAATGTTCTTTCAAGTTCATATAAGAATGTAGCATTTTATTTCCAAAGTGTAGTAAATCTTTGTTTTCTCACAGCAGGGTGATCGCACTACAAGGCTGCAATTTTTATTTGCCCATCAAGTGGGCTTTTGGTGGAAATGACACACCAGCAGCAGCATTTTGTCCACGAGAGGGTAGTGTGGAAGGGGGGGGGGGGGGGTTGGCGGGGCGAGCGTTAGAGGACAAGTTGTTCTTCTGTTGGTATGTACTAAGGCTTTATAGTGTTTGAAGAATGTTCTTTCAAGTTCATATAAGAATGTAGCATTTTATTTCCAAAGTGTAGTAAATCTTTGTTTTCTCACAGCAGGGTGATCGCACTACAAGGCTGTAATTTTTATTTGCCCATCAAGTGGGCTTTTGGTGGAAATGACACACCACCAGCAGCATGTTGTCCACGAGAGGGTGGTGTGGAAGGGGGGGGGGGGGGGTTGGCGGGGCGAGCGTTAGAGGACAAGTTGTTCTTCTGTTGGTATGTACTAAGGCTTTATAGTGTTTGAAGAATGTTCTTTCAAGTTCATTGAAGAATGTAGCATTTTATTTCCAAAGTGTAGTAAATCTTTGTTTTCTCACAGCAGGGTGATCGCACTACAACGCTGCAATTTTTATTTGCCCATCAAGTGGGCTTTTGGTGGAAATGACACACCACCAGCAGCATGTTGTCCATGAGAGGGTGGTGTGGAGAGGGAGGAGGGGGGCGGGGCGAGCGTTAGAGGACAAGTTGTTCTTCTGTTGGTATGTACTAAGGCTTTATAGTGTTTCAAGAATGTTCTTTCAAGTTCATATAAGAATGTAGCATTTTATTTCCAAAGTGTAGTAAATCTTTGTTTTCTCACAGCAGGGTGATCGCACTACAAGGCTGCAATTTTTATTTGCCCATCAAGTGGGCTTTTGGTGGAAATGACACACCAGCAGCAGCATTTTGTCCACGAGAGGGTAGTGTGGAAGGGGGGGGGGGGGGGTTGGCGGGGCGAGCGTTAGAGGACAAGTTGTTCTTCTGTTGGTATGTACTAAGGCTTTATAGTGTTTGAAGAATGTTCTTTCAAGTTCATATAAGAATGTAGCATTTTATTTCCAAAGTGTAGTAAATCTTTGTTTTCTCACAGCAGGGTGATCGCACTACAAGGCTGTAATTTTTATTTGCCCATCAAGTGGGCTTTTAGTGGAAATGACACACTACCAGCAGCATGTTGTCCACGAGAGGGTGGTGTGGAAGGGGGGGGGGGGCGGGGCGAGCGTTAGAGGACAAGTTGTTCTTCTGTTGGTATGTACTAAGTCTTTATAGTGTTTGAAGAATGTTCTTTCAAGTTCATATAAGAATGTAGCATTTTATTTCCAAAGTGTAGTAAATCTTTGTTTTCTCACAGCAGGGTGATCGCACTACAACGCTGCAATTTTTATTTGCCCATCAAGTGGGCTTTTGGTGGAAATGACACACCACCAGCAGCATGTTGTCCACGAGAGGGTGGTGTAGAAGGGGGGGGGGGGGGGGGGGCGGGGCGAGCGTTAGAGGACAAGTTGTTCTTCTGTTGGTATGTACTAAGGCTTTATAGTGTTTGAAGAATGTTCTTTCAAGTTCATATAAGAATGTAGCATTTTATTTCCAAAGTGTAGTAAATCTTTGTTTTCTCACAGCAGGGTGATCGCACTACAACGCTGCAATTTTTATTTGCCCATCAAGTGGGCTTTTGGTGGAAATGACACACCACCAGCAGCATGTTGTCCACGAGAGGGTGGTGTGGAAGGGGGGGGGGGGGGGTTGGCGGGGCGAGCGTTAGAGGACAAGTTGTTCTTCTGTTGGTATGTACTAAGGCTTTATAGTGTTTGAAGAATGTTCTTTCAAGTTCATTGAAGAATGTAGCATTTTATTTCCAAAGTGTAGTAAATCTTTGTTTTCTCACAGCAGGGTGATCGCACTACAACGCTGCAATTTTTATTTGCCCATCAAGTGGGCTTTTGGTGGAAATGACACACCACCAGCAGCATGTTGTCCATGAGAGGGTGGTGTGGAGAGGGAGGAGGGGGGCGGGGCGAGCGTTAGAGGACAAGTTGTTCTTCTGTTGGTATGTACTAAGGCTTTATAGTGTTTCAAGAATGTTCTTTCAAGTTCATATAAGAATGTAGCATTTTATTTCCAAAGTGTAGTAAATCTTTGTTTTCTCACAGCAGGGTGATCGCACTACAAGGCTGCAATTTTTATTTGCCCATCAAGTGGGCTTTTGGTGGAAATGACACACCAGCAGCAGCATTTTGTCCACGAGAGGGTAGTGTGGAAGGGGGGGGGGGGGGGGTTGGCGGGGCGAGCGTTAGAGGACAAGTTGTTCTTCTGTTGGTATGTACTAAGGCTTTATAGTGTTTGAAGAATGTTCTTTCAAGTTCATATAAGAATGTAGCATTTTATTTCCAAAGTGTAGTAAATCTTTGTTTTCTCACAGCAGGGTGATCGCACTACAAGGCTGTAATTTTTATTTGCCCATCAAGTGGGCTTTTAGTGGAAATGACACACTACCAGCAGCATGTTGTCCACGAGAGGGTGGTGTGGAAGGGGGGGGGGGGCGGGGCGAGCGTTAGAGGACAAGTTGTTCTTCTGTTGGTATGTACTAAGTCTTTATAGTGTTTGAAGAATGTTCTTTCAAGTTTAAATAAGAATGTAGCATTTTATTTCCAAAGTGTAGTAAATCTTTGTTTTCTCACAGCAGGGTGATCGCACTACAAGGCTGCAATTTTTATTTGCCCATCAAGTGGGCTTTTAGTGGAAATGACACACCACCAGCAGCATGTTGTCCACGAGGGGGTGGTGTGGAAGGGGGGGAGGGGGGTGGGGGCGAGCGTAAGAGGACAAGTTGTTCTTCTGTTGGTATGTACTAAGGCTTTATAGTGTTTGAAGAATGTTCTTTCAAGTTCATATAAGAATGTAGCATTTTATTTCCAAAGTGTAGTAAATCTTTGTTTTCTCACAGCAGGGTGATCGCACTACAAGCCTGCAATTTTTATTTGCCCATCAAGTGGGCTTTTGGTGGAAATGACACACCACCAGCAGCATGTTGTCCACGAGAGGGTGGTGTGGAAGGGGGGGGGGGGTTGGCGGGGCGAGCGTTAGAGGACAAGTTGTTCTTCTGTTGGTATGTACTAAGGCTTTATAGTGTTTGAAGAATGTTCTTTCAACTTCATATAAGAATGTAGCATTTTATTTCCAAAGTGTAGTAAATCTTTGTTTTCTCACAGCAGGGTGATCGCACTACAAGGCTGCAATTTTTATTTGCCCATCAAGTGGGCTTTTGGTGGAAATGACACACCACCAGCAGCATGTTGTCCACGAGAGGGTGGTGTGGAAGGGGGGGGGGGGGGGTTGGCGGGGCGAGCGTTAGAGGACAAGTTGTTCTTCTGTTGGTATGTACTAAGGCTTTATAGTGTTTGAAGAATGTTCTTTCAACTTCATATAAGAATGTAGCATTTTATTTCCAAAGTGTAGTAAATCTTTGTTTTCTCACAGCAGGGTGATCGCACTACAAGGCTGCAATTTTTATTTGCCCATCAAGTGGGCTTTTGGTGGAAATGACACACCACCAGCAGCATGTTGTCCACGAGAGGGTGGTGTGGGGAGGGGGGAGGGGGGCGGGGCGAGCGTTAGAGGACAAGTTGTTCATCTGTTTGTATGTACTAAGGCTTTATAGTGTTTCAAGAATGTTCTTTCAAGTTCATATAAGAATGTAGCATTTTATTTCCAAAGTGTAGTAAATCTTTGTTTTCTCACAGCAGGGTGATCGCACTACAAGGCTGCAATTTTTATTTGCCCATCAAGTGGGCTTTTGGTGGAAATGACACACCACCAGCAGCATGTTGTCCACGAGAGGGTGGTGTGGAAGGGGGGGAGGGGGGTGGGGGCGAGCGTAAGAGGACAAGTTGTTCTTCTGTTGGTATGTACTAAGGCTTTATAGTGTTTGAAGAATGTTCTTTCAAGTTCATATAAGAATGTAGCATTTTATTTCCAAAGTGTAGTAAATCTTTGTTTTCTCACAGCAGGGTGATCGCACTACAAGGCTGCAATTTTTATTTGCCCATCCAGCGGGCTTTTGGTGGAAATGACACACCACCAGCAGCATGTTGTCCACGAGAGGGTGATGTGGAGAGGGGGAGGGGGTTGGCGGGGCGAGCGTTAGAGGACAAGTTGTTCTTCTGTTGGTATGTACTAAGGCTTTATAGTGTTTGAAGAATGTTCTTTCAACTTCATATAAGAATGTAGCATTTTATTTCCAAAGTGTAGTAAATCTTTGTTTTCTCACAGCAGGGTGATCGCACTACAAGGCTGCAATTTTTATTTGCCCATCAAGTGGGCTTTTGGTGGAAATGACACACCACCAGCAGCATGTTGTCCACGAGATGGTGGTGTGTAAGGGGGGGAGGGGGGTGGGGGCAAGCGTAAGAGGACAAGTTGTTCTTCTGTTGGTATGTACTAAGGCTTTATAGTGTTTGAAGAATGTTCTTTCAAGTTCATATAAGAATGTAGCATTTTATTTCCAAAGTGTAGTAAATCTTTGTTTTCTCACAGCAGGGTGATCGCACTACAAGGCTGCAATTTTTATTTGCCCATCAAGTGGGCTTTTGGTGGAAATGACACACCACCAGCAGCATGTTGTCCACGAGAGGGTGGTGAGGAGAGGGGGGAGGGGGGCGGGGCGAGCGTTAGAGGACAAGTTGTTCTTCTGTTGGTATGTACTAAGGCTTTATAGTGTTTGAAGAATGTTCTTTCAAGTTCATATAAGAATGTAGCATTTTATTTCCAAAGTGTAGTAAATCTTTGTTTTCTCACAGCAGGGTGATCGCACTACAAGGCTGCAATTTTTATTTGCCCATCAAGTGGGCTTTTGGTGGAAATGACACACCACCAGCAGCGTGTTGTCCACGAGAGGGTGGTGTGGAAGGGGGGGAGGGGGGTGGGGGCGAGCGTAAGAGGACAAGTTGTTCTTCTGTTGGTATGTACTAAGGCTTTATAGTGTTTCAAGAATGTTCTTTCAAGTTCATATAAGAATGTAGCATTTTATTTCCAAAGTGTAGTAAATCTTTGTTTTCTCACAGCAGGGTGATCGCACTACAAGGCTGCAATTTTTATTTGCCCATCAAGTGGGCTTTTGGTGGAAATGACACACCACCAGCAGCATGTTGTCCACGAGAGGGTGGTTAGGAGAGGGGGGAGGGGGGTGGGGGCGAGCGTTAGAGGACAAGTTGTTCTTCTGTTGGTATGTACTAAGGCTTTATAGTGTTTGAAGAATGTTCTTTCAAGTTCATATAAGAATGTAGCATTTTATTTCCAAAGTGTAGTAAATCTTTGTTTTCTCACAGCAGGGTGATCGCACTACAAGGCTGCAATTTTTATTTGCCCATCAAGTGGGCTTTTGGTGGAAATGACACACCACCAGCAGCATGTTGTCCACGAGAGGGTGGTGTGGAAGAGGTGGAGGGGGGTGGGGGCGAGCGTAAGAGGACAAGTTGTTCTTCTGTCGGTATGTACTAAGGCTTTATAGTGTTTGAAGAATGTTCTTTCAAGTTCATATAAGAATGTAGCATTTTATTTCCAAAGTGTAGTAAATCTTTGTTTTCTCACAGCAGGGTGATCGCACTACAAGGCTGCAATTTTTATTTGCCCATCAAGTGGGCTTTTGGTGGAAATGACACACCACCAGCAGCATGTTGTCCACGAGAGGGTGGTGTGGAGAGGGGAGAGGGGGGCGGGGCGAGCGTTAGAGGACAAGTTGTTCTTCTGTTGGTATGTACTAAGGCTTTATAGTGTTTCAAGAATGTTCTTTCAAGTTCATATAAGAATGTAGCATTTTATTTCCAAAGTGTAGTAAATCTTTGTTTTCTCACAGCAGGGTGATCGCACTACAAGGCTGCAATTTTTATTTGCCCATCAAGTGGGCTTTTGGTGGAAATGACACACCACCAGCAGCATGTTGTCCACGGGAGGGTGGTGTGGAAGGGGGGGAGGGGGATGGGGGCGAGCGTAAGAGGACAAGTTGTTCTTCTGTTGGTATGTACTAAGGCTTTATAGTGTTTGAAGAATGTTCTTTCAAGTTCATATAAGAATGTAGCATTTTATTTCCAAAGTGTAGTAAATCTTTGTTTTCTCACAGCAGGGTGATCGCACTACAAGGCTGCAATTTTTATTTGCCCATCAAGTGGGCTTTTGGTGGAAATGACACACCACCAGCAGCATGTTGTCCACGAGAGGGTGGTTAGGAGAGGGGGGAGGGGGGCGGGGCGAGCGTTAGAGGACAAGTTGTTCTTCTGTTGGTATGTACTAAGGCTTTATAGTGTTTCAAGAATGTTCTTTCAAGTTCATATAAGAATGTAGCATTTTATTTCCAAAGTGTAGTAAATCTTTGTTTTCTCACAGCAGGGTTATCGCACTACAAGGCTGCAATTTTTATTTGCCCATCAAGTGGGCTTTTGGTGGAAATGACACACCACCAGCAGCATGTTGTCCACGAGAGGGTGGTGTGGAAGGGGGGGAGGGGGGTGGGGGCGAGCGTAAGAGGACAAGTTGTTCTTCTGTTGGTATGTACTAAGGCTTTATAGTGTTTCAAGAATGTTCTTTCAAGTTCATATAAGAATGTAGCATTTTATTTCCAAAGTGTAGTAAATCTTTGTTTTCTCACAGCAGGGTGATCGCACTACAAGGCTGCAATTTTTATTTGCCCATCAAGTGGGCTTTTGGTGGAAATGACACACCACCAGCAGCATGTTGTCCACGAGAGGGTGGTGAGGAGAGGGGGGAGGGGGGCGGGGGCGAGCGTTAGAGGTCAAGTTGTTCTTCTGTTGGTATGTACTAAGGCTTTATAGTGTTTCAAGAATGTTCTTTCAAGTTCATATAAGAATGTAGCATTTTATTTGCAAAGTGTAGTAAATCTTTGTTTTCTCACAGCAGGGTGATCGCACTACAAGGCTGCAATTTTTATTTGCCCATCAAGTGGGCTTTTGGTGGAAATGACACACCACCAGCAGCATGTTGTCCACGAGAGGGTGGCGTGGAAGGGGGGGAGGGGGGTGGGGGCGAGCGTAAGAGGACAAGTTGTTCTTCTGTCGGTATGTACTAAGGCTTTATAGTGTTTGAAGAATGTTCTTTCAAGTTCATATAAGAATGTAGCATTTTGTTTCCAACGTGTAGTAAATCTTTGTTTTCTCACAGCAGGGTGATCGCACTACAAGGCTGCAATTTTTATTTGCCCATCAAGTGGGCTTTTGGTGGAAATGACACACCACCAGCAGCATGTTGTCCACGAGAGGGTGGAGTGGAGAGGGGGGAGGGGGGCGGGGCGAGCGTTAGAGGACAAGTTGTTCTTCTGTTGGTATGTACTAAGGCTTTATAGTGTTTGAAGAATGTTCTTTCAAGTTCATATAAGAATGTAGCATTTTATTTCCAAAGTGTAGTAAATCTTTGTTTTCTCACAGCAGGTGATCGCACTACAAGGCTGCAATTTTTATTTGCCCATCAAGTGGGCTTTTGGTGGAAATGACACACCACCAGCAGCATGTTGTCCACGAGAGGGTGGTGTGGAGAGGGGGGAGGGGGGCGGGGCGAGCGTTAGAGGACAAGTTGTTCTTCTGTTGGTATGTACTAAGGCTTTATAGTGTTTCAAGAATGTTCCTTCAAGTTCATATAAGAATGTAGCATTTTATTTCCAAAGTGTAGTAAATCTTTGTTTTCTCACAGCAGGTGATCGCACTACAAGGTTGCAATTTTTATTTGCCCATCAAGTGGGCTTTTGGTGGAAATGACACACCACCAGCAGCATGTTGTCCACGAGAGGGTGGTGTGGAAGGGTGGAGGGGGTTGGGGGCGAGCGTAAGAGGACAAGTTGTTCTTCTGTTGGTATGTACTAAGGCTTTATAGTGTTTGAAGAATGTTCTTTCAAGTTCATATAAGAATGTAGCATTTTATTTCCAAAGTGTAGTAAATCTTTGTTTTCTCACAGCAGGGTGATCGCACTACAAGGCTGCAATGTTTATTTGCCCATCAAGTGGGCTTTTGGTGGAAATGACACACCACCAGCAGCATGTTGTCCACGAGAGGGTGCTGTGGAGAGGGGGGAGGGGGGCGGGGCGAGCGTTAGAGGACAAGTTGTTCTTCTGTTGGTATGTACTAAGGCTTTATAGTCTTTGAAGAATGTTCTTTCAAGTTCATATAAGAATGTAGCATTTTATTTCCAAAGTGTAGTAAATCTTTGTTTTCTCACAGCAGGGTGATTGCACTACAAGGCTGCAATTTTTATTTGCCCATCAAGTGGGCTTTTGGTGGAAATGACACACCACCAGCAGCATGTTGTCCACGAGAGGGTGGTTAGGAGAGGGGGGAGGGGGGTGGGGCGAGCGTTAGAGGACAAGTTGTTCTTCTGTTGGTATGTACTAAGGCTTTATAGTGTTTCAAGAATGTTCTTTCAAGTTCATATAAGAATGTAGCATTTTATTTCCAAAGTGTAGTAAATCTTTGTTTTCTCACAGCAGGGTTATCGCACTACAAGGCTGCAATTTTTATTTGCCCATCAAGTGGGCTTTTGGTGGAAATGACACACCACCAGCAGCATGTTGTCCACGAGAGGGTGGTGTGGAAGGGGGGGAGGGGGGTGGGGGCGAGCGTAAGAGGACAAGTTGTTCTTCTGTTGGTATGTACTAAGGCTTTATAGTGTTTCAAGAATGTTCTTTCAAGTTCATATAAGAACGTAGCATTTTATTTCCAAAGTGTAGTAAATCTTTGTTTTCTCACAGCAGGGTGATCGCACTACAAGGCTGCAATTTTTATTTGCCCATCAAGTGGGCTTTTGGTGGAAATGACACACCACCAGCAGCATGTTGTCCACGAGAGGGTGGTGAGGAGAGGGGGGAGGGGGGCGGGGGCGAGCGTTAGAGGTCAAGTTGTTCTTCTGTTGGTATGTACTAAGGCTTTATAGTGTTTCAAGAATGTTCTTTCTAGTTCATATAAGAATGTAGCATTTTATTTCCAAAGTGTAGTAAATCTTTGTTTTCTCACAGCAGGGTGATCGCACTACAAGGCTGCAATTTTTATTTGCCCATCAAGTGGGCTTTTGGTGGAAATGACACACCACCAGCAGCATGTTGTCCACGAGAGGGTGGCGTGGAAGGGGGGGAGGGGGGTGGGGGCGAGCGTAAGAGGACAAGTTGTTCTTCTGTCGGTATGTACTAAGGCTTTATAGTGTTTGAAGAATGTTCTTTCAAGTTCATATAAGAATGTAGCATTTTGTTTCCAACGTGTAGTAAATCTTTGTTTTCTCACAGCAGGGTGATCGCACTACAAGGCTGCAATTTTTATTTGCCCATCAAGTGGGCTTTTGGTGGAAATGACACACCACCAGCAGCATGTTGTCCACGAGAGGGTGGTGTGGAGAGGGGGGAGGGGGGCGGGGCGAGCGTTAGAGGACAAGTTGTTCTTCTGTTGGTATGTACTAAGGCTTTATAGTGTTTGAAGAATGTTCTTTCAAGTTCATATAAGAATGTAGCATTTTATTTCCAAAGTGTAGTAAATCTTTGTTTTCTCACAGCAGGTGATCGCACTACAAGGCTGCAATTTTTATTTGCCCATCAAGTGGGCTTTTGGTGGAAATGACACACCACCAGCAGCATGTTGTCCACGAGAGGGTGGTGTGGAAGGGGGGGAGGGGGGTGGGGGCGAGCGTAAGAGGACAAGTTGTTCTTCTGTTGGTATGTACTAAGGCTTTATAGTGTTTGAAGAATGTTCTTTCAAGTTCATATAAGAATGTAGCATTTTATTTCCAAAGTGTAGTAAATCTTTGTTTTCTCACAGCAGGGTGATCGCACTACAAGGCTGCAATTTTTATTTGCCCATCAAGTGGGCTTTTGGTGGAAATGACACACCACCAGCAGCATGTTGTCCACGAGAGGGTGCTGTGGAGAGGGGGGAGGGGGGCGGGGCGAGCGTTAGAGGACAAGTTGTTCTTCTGTTGGTATGTACTAAGGCTTTATAGTCTTTGAAGAATGTTCTTTCAAGTTCATATAAGAATGTAGCATTTTATTTCCAAAGTGTAGTAAATCTTTGTTTTCTCACAGCAGGGTGATCGCACTACAAGGCTGCAATTTTTATTTGCCCATCAAGTGGGCTTTTGGTGGAAATGACACACCACCAGCAGCATGTTGTCCACGAGAGGGTGGTTAGGAGAGGGGGGAGGGGGGCGGGGCGAGCGTTAGAGGACAAGTTGTTCTTCTGTTGGTATGTACTAAGGCTTTATAGTGTTTCAAGAATGTTCTTTCAAGTTCATATAAGAATGTAGCATTTTATTTCCAAAGTGTAGTAAATCTTTGTTTTCTCACAGCAGGGTTATCGCACTACAAGGCTGCAATTTTTATTTGCCCATCAAGTGGGCTTTTGGTGGAAATGACACACCACCAGCAGCATGTTGTCCACGAGAGGGTGGTGTGGAAGGGGGGGAGGGGGGTGGGGGCGAGCGTAAGAGGACAAGTTGTTCTTCTGTTGGTATGTACTAAGGCTTTATAGTGTTTCAAGAATGTTCTTTCAAGTTCATATAAGAATGTAGCATTTTATTTCCAAAGTGTAGTAAATCTTTGTTTTCTCACAGCAGGGTGATCGCACTACAAGGCTGCAATTTTTATTTGCCCATCAAGTGGGCTTTTGGTGGAAATGACACACCACCAGCAGCATGTTGTCCACGAGAGGGTGGCGTGGAAGGGGGGGAGGGGGGTGGGGGCGAGCGTAAGAGGACAAGTTGTTCTTCTGTCGGTATGTACTAAGGCTTTATAGTGTTTGAAGAATGTTCTTTCAAGTTCATATAAGAATGTAGCATTTTGTTTCCAACGTGTAGTAAATCTTTGTTTTCTCACAGCAGGGTGATCGCACTACAAGGCTGCAATTTTTATTTGCCCATCAAGTGGGCTTTTGGTGGAAATGACACACCACCAGCAGCATGTTGTCCACGAGAGGGTGGTGTGGAGAGGGGGGAGGGGGGCGGGGCGAGCGTTAGAGGACAAGTTGTTCTTCTGTTGGTATGTACTAAGGCATTATAGTGTTTCAAGAATGTTCTTTCAAGTTCATATAAGAATGTAGCATTTTATTTCCAAAGTGTAGTAAATCTTTGTTTTCTCACAGCAGGGTGATCGCACTACAAGGCTGCAATTTTTATTTGCCCATCAAGTGGGCTTTTGGTGGAAATGACACACCACCAGCAGCATGTTGTCCACGAGAGGGTGGTGTGGAAGGGGGGGAGGGGGGTGGGGGCGAGCGTAAGAGGACAAGTTGTTCTTCTGTCGGTATGTACTAAGGCTTTATAGTGTTTGAAGAATGTTCTTTCAAGTTCATATAAGAAGGTAGCATTTTATTTCCAAAGTGTAGTAAATCTTTGTTTTCTCACAGCAGGGTGATCGCACTACAAGGCTGCAATTTTTATTTGCCCATCAAGTGGGCTTTTGGTGGAAATGACACACCACCAGCAGCATGTTGTCTACGAGAGGGTGGTGTGGAAGGGGGGAGGGGGGCGGGGCGAGCGTTAGAGGACAAGTTGTTCTTCTGTTGGTATGTACTAAGGCTTTATAGTGTTTCAAGAATGTTCTTTCAAGTTCATATAAGAATGTAGCATTTTATTTCCAAAGTGTAGCAAATCTTTGTTTTCTCACAGCAGGGTGATCGCACTACAAGGCTGCAATTTTAATTTGCCCATCAAGTGGGCTTTTGGTGGAAATGACACACCACCAGCAGCATGTTGTCCACGGGAGGGTGGTGTGGAAGGGGGGGAGGGGGATGCGGGCGAGCGTAAGAGGACAAGTTGTTCTTCTGTTGGTATGTACTAAGGCTTTATAGTGTTTGAAGAATGTTCTTTCAAGTTCATATAAGAATGTAGCATTTTATTTCCAAAGTGTAGTAAATCTTTGTTTTCTCACAGCAGGGTGATCGCACTACAAGGCTGCAATTTTTATTTGCCCATCAAGTGGGCTTTTAGTGGAAATGACACACCACCAGCAGCATGTTGTCCACGAGAGGGTGGTGTGGAAGGGGGGAGGCGGGCGGGGCGAGCGTTAGAGGACAAGTTGTTCTTCTGTTGGTATGTACTAAGGCTTTATAGTGTTTCAAGAATGTTCTTTCAAGTTCATATAAGAATGTAGCATTTTATTTGCAAAGTGTAGTAAATCTTTGTTTTCTCACAGCAGGGTGATCGCACTACAAGGCTGCAATTTTTATTTGCCCATCAAGTGGGCTTTTGGTGGAAATGACACACCACCAGCAGCATGTTGTCCACGAGAGGGTGGTGTGGAAGGGGGGGAGGGGGGTGTGGGCGAGCGTAAGTGGACAAGTTGTTCTTCTGTTGGTATGTACTAAGGCTTTATAGTGTTTGAAGAATGCTCTTTCAAGTTCATATAAGAATGTAGCATTTTATTTCCAAAGTGTAGTAAATCTTTGTTTTCTCACAGCAGGGTGATCGCACTACAAGGCTGCAATTTTTATTTGCCCATCAAGTGGGCTTTTGGTGGAAATGACACACCACCAGCAGCATGTTGTCCACGAGAGGGTGGTGTGGAAGGGGGGAGGGGGGCGGGGCGAGCGTTAGAGGACAAGTTGTTCTTCTGTTGGTATGTACTAAGGCTTTATAGTGTTTCAAGAATGTTCTTTCAAGTTCATATAAGAATGTAGCATTCTATTTCCAAAGTGTAGTAAATCTTTGTTTTCTCACAGCAGGGTGATCGCACTACAAGGCTGCAATTTTTATTTGCCCATCAAGTGGGCTTTTGGTGGAAATGACACACCACCAGCAGCATGTTGTCCACGAGAGGGTGGTGTGGAATGGGGGGAGGGGGGTGGGGGCGAGCGTAAGAGGACAAGTTGTTCTTCTGTTGTTATGTACTAAGGCTTTATAGTGTTTGAAGAATGTTCTTTCAAGTTCATATAAGAATGTAGCATTTTATTTCCAAAGTGTAGTAAATCTTTGTTTTCTCACAGCAGGGTGATCGCACTACAAGGCTGCAATTTTTATTTGCCCATCAAGTGGGCTTTTGGTGGAAATGACACACCACCAGCAGCATGTTGTCTACGAGAGGGTGGTGTGGAAGGGGGGAGGGGGGCGGGGCGAGCGTTAGAGGACAAGTTGTTCTTCTGTTGGTATGTACTAAGGCTTTATAGTGTTTCAAGAATGTTCTTTCAAGTTCATGTAAGAATGTAGCATTTTATTTCCAAAGTGTAGTAAATCTTTGTTTTCTCACAGCAGGGTGATCGCACTACAAGGCTGCAATTTTTATTTGCCCATCAAGTGGGCTTTTGGTGGAAATGACACACCACCAGCAGCATGTTGTCCACGAGAGAGTGGTGTGGAGAGGGGGGAGGGGGGCGGGGCGAGCGTTAGAGGACAAGTTGTTCTTCTGTTGGTATGTACTAAGGCTTTATAGTGTTTCAAGAATGTTCTTTCAAGTTCATATATGAATGTAGCATTTTATTTCCAAAGTGTAGTAAATCTTTGTTTTCTCACAGCAGGGTGATCGCACTACAAGTCTGCAATTTTTATTTGCCCATCAAGTGGGCTTTTGGTGGAAATGACACACCACCAACAGCATGTTGTCCACGAGAGGGTGGTGTGGAAGGGGGGGAGGGGGGTGGGGGCGAGCGTAAGAGGACAAGTTGTTCTTCTGTTCGTATGTACTAAGGCTTTATAGTGTTTGAAGAATGTTCTTTCAAGTTCATATAAGAATGTAGCATTTTATTTCCAAAGTGTAGTAAATCTTTGTTTTCTCACAGCAGGGTGATCGCACTACAAGGCTGCAATTTTTATTTGCCCATCAAGTGGGCTTTTGGTGGAAATGACACACCACCAGCAGCATGTTGTCCACGAGAGGGTGGTGTGGAGAGGGGGGAGGGGGGCGGGGCGAGCGTTAGAGGACAAGTTGTTCTTCTGTTGGTATGTACTAAGGCTTTATAGTGTTTCAAGAATGTTCTTTCAAGTTCATATAAGAATGTAGCATTTTATTTCCAAAGTGTAGTAAATCTTTGTTTTCTCACAGCAGGGTGATCGCACTACAAGGCTGCAATTTTTATTTGCCCATCAAGTGGGCTTTTGGTGGAAATGACACACCACCAGCAGCATGTTGTCCACGAGAGGGTGGTTAGGAGAGGGGGGAGGGGGGCGGGGCGAGCGTTAGAGGACAAGTTCTTCTTCTGTTGGTATGTACTAAGGCTTTATAGTGTTTCAAGAATGTTCTTTCAAGTTCATATAAGAATGTAGCATTTTATTTCCAAAGTGTAGTAAATCTTTGTTTTCTCACAGCAGGGTGATCGCACTACAAGGCTGCAATTTTTATTTGCCCATCAAGTGGGCTTTTGGTGGAAATGACACACCACCAGCAGCATGTTGTCCACGAGAGGGTGGTGTGGAAGGGGGGGAGGGGGGTGGGGGCGAGCGTAAGAGGACAAGTTGTTCTTCTGTTGGTATGTACTAAGGCTTTATAGTGTTTCAAGAATGTTCTTTCAAGTTCATATAAGAATGTAGCATTTTATTTCCAAAGTGTAGTAAATCTTTGTTTTCTCACAGCAGGGTGATCGCACTACAAGGCTGCAATTTTTATTTGCCCATCAAGTGGGCTTTTGGTGGAAATGACACACCACCAGCAGCATGTTGTCCACGAGAGGGTGGTGAGGAGAGGGGGGAGGGGGGTGGGGGCGAGCGTTAGAGGACAAGTTGTTCTTCTGTTGGTATGTACTAAGGCTTTATAGTGTTTCAAGAATGTTCTTTCAAGTTCATATAAGAATGTAGCATTTTATTTCCAAAGTGTAGTAAATCTTTGTTTTCTCACAGCAGGGTGATCGCACTACAAGGCTGCACTTTTTATTTGCCCATCAAGTGGGCTTTTGGTGGAAATGACACACCACCAGCAGCATGTTGTCCACGAGAGGGTGGTGTGGAAGGGGGGGAGGGGGGTGGGGGCGAGCGTAAGAGGACAAGTTGTTCTTCTGTCGGTATGTACTAAGGCTTTATAGTGTTTGAAGAATGTTCTTTCAAGTTCATATAAGAATGTAGCATTTTATTTCCAAAGTGTAGTAAATCTTTGTTTTCTCACAGCAGGGTGATCGCACTACAAGGCTGCAATTTTTATTTGCCCATCAAGTGGGCTTTTGGTGGAAATGACACACCACCAGCAGCATGTTGTTCACGAGAGGGGGGTGTGGAGAGGGGGGAGGGGGGCGGTGCGAGCGTTAGAGGACAAGTTGCTCTTCTGTTGGTATGTACTAAGGCTTTATAGTGTTTCAAGAATGTTCTTTCAAGTTCATATAAGAATGTAGCATTTTATTTGCAAAGTGTAGTAAATCTTTGTTTTCTCACAACAGGGTGATCGCACTACAAGGCTGCAATTTTTATTTGCCCATCAAGTGGGCTTTTGGTGGAAATGACACACCACCAGCAGCATGTTGTCCACGAGAGGGTGGTGTGGAAGGGGGGGAGGGGGGTGGGGGCGAGCGTAAGAGGACAAGTTGTTCTTCTGTCGGTATGTACTAAGGCTTTATAGTGTTTGAAGAATGTTCTTTCAAGTTCATATAAGAATGTAGCATTTTATTTCCAAAGTATAGGAAATCTTTGTTTTCTCACAGCAGGGTGATCGCACTACAAGGCTGCAATTTTTATTTGCCCATCAAGTGGGCTTTTGGTGGAAATGACACACCACCAGCAGCATGTTGTCTACGAGAGGGTGGTGTGGAAGGGGGAGGGGGGCGGGGCGAGCGTTAGAGGACAAGTTGTTCTTCTGTTGGTATGTACTAAGGCTTTATAGTGTTTGAAGAATGTTCTTTCAAGTTCATATAAGAATGTAGCATTTTATTTCCAAAGTGTAGTAAATCTTTGTTTTCTCACAGCAGGGTGATCGCATTACAAGGCTGCAATTTTTATTTGCCCATCAAGTGGGCTTTTGGTGGAAATGACACACCACCAGCAGCATGTTGTCCACGAGAGGGTGGTGTGGAGAGGGGGGAGGCGGGCGGGGCGAGCGTTAGAGGACAAGTTGTTCTTCTGTTGGCATGTACTAAGGCTTTATAGTGTTTCAAGAATGTTCTTTCAAGTTCATATAAGAATGTAGCATTTTATTTCCAAAGTGTAGTAAATCTTTGTTTTCTCACAGCAGGGTGATCGCACTACAAGGCTGCAATTTTTATTTGCCCATCAAGTGGGCTTTTGGTGGAAATGACACACCACCAGCAGCATGTTGTCCACGAGAGGGTGGTGTGGAAGGGGGGGAGGGGGGTGGGGGCGAGCGTAAGAGGACAAGTTGTTCTTCTGTTGGTATGTACTAAGGCTTTATAGTGTTTGAAGAATGTTCTTTCAAGTTCATATAAGAATGTAGCATTTTATTTCCAAAGTGTAGTAAATCTTTGTTTTCTCACAGCAGGGTGATCGCACTACAAGGCTGCAATTTTTATTTGCCCATCAAGTGGGCTTTTGGTGGAAATGACACACCACCAGCAGCATGTTGTCCACGAGAGGGTGGTGTGGAAGGGGGGAGGGGGGCGGGGCGAGCGTTAGAGGACAAGTTGTTCTTCTGTTGGTATGTACTAAGGCTTTATAGTGATTCAAGAATGTTCTTTCAAGTTCATATAAGAATGTAGCATTTTATTTCCAAAGTGTAGTAAATCTTTGTTTTCTCACAGCAGGGTGATCGCACTACAAGGCTGCAATTTTTATTTGCCCATCAAGTGGGCTTTTGGTGGAAATGACACACCACCAGCAGCATGTTGTCCACGAGATGGTGGTGTGGAAGGGGGGGAGGGGGGTGGGGGCGAGCGTAAGAGGACAAGTTGTTCTTCTGTTGGTATGTACTAAGGCTTTATAGTGTTTGAAGAATGTTCTTTCAAGTTCATATAAGAATGTAGCATTTTATTTCCAAAGTGTAGTAAATCTTTGTTTTCTCACAGCAGGGTGATCGCACTACAAGGCTGCAATTTTTATTTGCCCATCAAGTGGGCTTTTGGTGGAAATGACACACCACCAGCAGCATGTTGTCTACGAGAGGGTGGTGTGGAAGGGGGGAGGGGGGCGGGGCGAGCGTTAGAGGACAAGTTGTTCTTCTGTTGGTATGTACTAAGGCTTTATAGTGTTTCAAGAATGTTCTTTCAAGTTCATATAAGAATGTAGCATTTTATTTCCAAAGTGTAGTAAATCTTTGTTTTCTCACAGCAGGGTGATCGCACTACAAGGCTGCAATTTTTATTTGCCCATCAAGTGGGCTTTTGGTGGAAATGACACACCACCAGCAGCATGTTGTCCACGGGAGGGTGGTGTGGAAGGGGGGGAGGGGGGTGGGGGCGAGCGTAAGAGGACAAGTTGTTCTTCTGTTGGTATGTACTAAGGCTTTATAGTGTTTCAAGAATGTTCTTTCAATTTCATATAAGAATGTAGCATTTTATTTCCAAAGTGTAGTAAATCTTTGTTTTCTCACAGCAGGGTGATCGCACTACAAGGCTGCAATTTTTATTTGCCCATCAAGTGGGCTTTTGGTGGAAATGACACACCACCAGCAGCATGTTGTCCACGAGAGGGTGGTGTGGAAGGGGGGAGGCGGGCGGGGCGAGCGTTAGAGGGCAAGTTGTTCTTCTGTTGGTATGTACTAAGGCTTTATAGTGTTTCAAGAATGTTCTTTCAAGTTCATATAAGAATGTAGCATTTTATTTCCAAAGTGTAGTAAATCTTTGTTTTCTCACAGCAGGGTGATCGCACTACAAGGCTGCAATTTTTATTTGCCCATCAAGTGGGCTTTTGGTGGAAATGACACACCACCAGCAGCATGTTGTCCACGAGAGGGTGGTGTGGAAGGGGGGAGGGGGGTGGGGCGAGCGTAAGAGGACAAGTTGTTCTTCCGTTGGTATGTACTAAGGCTTTATAGTGTTTCAAGAATGTTCTTTCAAGTTCATATAAGAATGTAGCATTTTATTTCCAAAGTGTAGTAAATCTTTTTTTTCTCACAGCAGGGTGATCGCACTACAAGGCTGCAATTTTTATTTGCCCATCAAGTGGGCTTTTGGTGGAAATGACACACCACCAGCAGCATGTTGTCCACGAGAGGGTGGTGTGGAAGGGGGGAAGGGGGCGGGGCGAGCGTTAGAGGACAAGTTGTTCTTCTGTTGGTATGTACTAAGGCTTTATAGTGTTTCAAGAATGTTCTTTCAAGTTCATATAAGAATGTAGCATTTTATTTTCAAAGTGTAGTAAATCTTTGTTTTCTCACAGCAGGGTGATCGCACTACAAGGCTGCAATTTTTATTTGCCCATCAAGTGGGCTTTTGGTGGAAATGACACACCACCAGCAGCATGTTGTCCTAGAGAGGGTGGTGTGGAAGGGGGGGAGGGGGGTTGGGGCGAGCGTAAGAGGACAAGTTGTTCTTCTGTTGGTATGTACTAAGGCTTTATAGTGTTTCAAGAATGTTCTTTCAAGTTCATATAAGAATGTAGCATTTTATTTCCAAAGTGTAGTAAATCTTTGTTTTCTCACAGCAGGGTGATCGCACTACAAGGCTGCAATTTTTATTTGCCCATCAAGTGGGCTTTTGGTGGAAATGACACACCACCAGCAGCATGTTGTCCACGAGAGAGTGGTGAGGAGAGGGGGGAGGGGGGCGGGGCGAGCGTTAGAGGACAAGTTGTTCTTCTGTTGGTATGTACTAAGGCTTTATAGTGTTTCAAGAATGTTCTTTCAAGTTCATATAAGAATGTAGCATTTTATTTCCAAAGTGTAGTAAATCTTTGTTTTCTCACAGCAGGGTGATCGCACTACAAGGCTGCAATTTTTATTTGCCCATCAAGTGGGCTTTTGGTGGAAATGACACACCACCAGCAGCATGTTGTCCACGAGAGGGTGGTGTGGTGAGGGGGGGGGGGGGGCGGGGCGAGCGTTAGAGGACAAGTTGTTCTTCTGTTGGTATGTACTAAGGCTTTATAGTGTTTCAAGAATGTTCTTTCAAGTTCATATAAGAATGTAGCATTTTATTTCCAAAGTGTAGTAAATCTTTGTTTTCTCACAGCAGGGTGATCGCACTACAAGGCTGCAATTTTTATTTGCCCATCAAGTGGGCTTTTGGTGGAAATGACACACCACCAGCAGCATGTTGTCCACGAGAGAGTGGTGTGGAGAGGGGGGAGGGGGGCGGGGCGAGCGTTAGAGGACAAGTTGTTCTTCTGTTGGTATGTACTAAGGCTTTATAGTGTTTCAAGAATGTTCTTTCAAGTTCATATAAGAATGTAGCATTTTATTTCCAAAGTGTAGTAAATCTTTGCTT